>NC_092713.1:301389058-301623991 GCF_047496885.1 Scyliorhinus torazame | reverse complement strand
TAGAAACCGCCTGTACCCGACCCGCCAGTGACAGAGGGAGACCGTCCCACATTGCCAGATCGGCTGTCACTCTCCCCACCAAACTAGAAATGTTGTACCTACGGAGCGCCCCCCCCCCCCCCCCAATCTCGAGCAACCTGCACCCCCAGGTATCTAAAGTGAGTCCCTGCCCTACGGAATGGCAGCCCCCCCCCCAGCCCTGCCCCCACCCCCGGCCGAGACACCCCAATATTCACTCTGTCTAGATTTAATTTGTACCTTGAGAAAGACCCAAACACCCAAAGCAGCTCCAATATTTCCCCTATTGACACACTTGGTGAGTTTAAGAGTGATTGATGTACTTTTCCTTTCTGTGAAATTGTTTATCATTGAATTATAAAATATACTGAATCCGAGGCAGGCTGGGAAAGTATCAATAACCTGAAATACATCCAGTATTGTATCTTTTCCCAATTTGGAAACTCGGTGTTTTCTGGAGCTGATATCTCTGCTTTCCCTCCCCCTTCCAGTGTTCTCCAGGCAATCCGGAAGACTATCTGTGACTGGGAAAGTGGGAGGGAACCTCCCAATGATCCCTGTCTGAAGGGGGACAAGGATCCCAAAGGTGGCTTTGACATCAAAGTGCCTCGTCGGGCAGTTGGACCCTCCAGTACACAGGTACGGTGTGTTTGTGTATCACTGGATAACCACCTTCCCTTCCGTCGCTCTGCGGTTAATCAGTCCTCAACTCGGGGGCAAACCATCATGGCCAGAGATTTGAGCACAAAATTCAGGCTGATATTCCCAGTGCAGTGAAAGAAGGGAGTGAGTGAGCGAGTGAGCACTGCACTGGTGGAAGGTCAGTACTGAGGGAGTGCTGCACTGTCGGAGGGTCAGTACTGAGGGAGTGCTGCACTGTCGGAGGGTCAGTACTGAGGGAGTGCTGCACTGTCGGAGGGTCAGTACTGAGGGAGTGCCGCACTGTCAGAGGGTCAGTACTGAGGGAGTGCTGCACTGTCAGAGGGTCAGTGCTGAGGGAGCGCTGCACTGTCAGAGGGTCAGTACTGAGGGAGTGCTGCACTGTCAGAGGTTCAGTACTGAGGGAGTGCTGCACTGTCAGAGGGTCAGTACTGAGGGAGCGCTGCACTGTCAGAGGGTCAGTACTGAGGGAGTGCAGCACTGTCAGAGGGTCAGTACTGAGGGAGTGCTGCACTGTCAGAGGGTCAGTACTGAGGGAGTGCTGCACTGTCAGAGGGTCAGTACTGAGGGAGTGCTGCACTGTCAGAGGGTCAGTACTGAGGGAGTGCTGCACTGTCAGAGGGTCAGTACTGAGGGAGTGCAGCACTGTCAGAGGGTCAGTACTGAGGGAGTGCTGCACTGTCAGAGGGTCAGTACTGAGGGAGTGCTGCACTGTCAGAGGGTCAGTACTGAGGGAGTGCTGCACTGTCAGAGGGTCAGTACTGAGGGAGTGCAGCACTGTCAGAGGGTCAGTACTGAGGGAGTGCTGCACTGTCAGAGGGTCAGTACTGAGGGAGTGCTGCACTGTCAGAGGGTCAGTACTGAGGGAGTGCTGCACTGTCAGAGGGTCAGTACTGAGGGAGCGCTGCACTGTCAGAGGGTCAGTACTGAGGGAGTGCTGCACTGTCAGAGGGTCAGTACTGAGGGAGAGCTCCACTGTCAGAGGGTCAGTACTGAGGGAGTGCTGCGCTGTCAGAGGGTCAGTACTGAGGGAGTGCTGCACTGTCAGAGGGTCAGTACTGAGGGAGAGCTGCACTGTCAGAGGGTCAGTACTGAGGGAGTGCTGCACTGTCAGAGGGTCAGTACTGAGGGAGTGCTGCACTGTCAGAGGGTCAGTACTGAGGGAGTGCTGCACTGTCAGAGGGTCAGTACTGAGGGAGTGCTGCACGGTCAGAGGTGTCTATTTGAGGGGTTCTGAACCATTTTGCTGCTGAAGTTCAGTGAGAAGAGAGGCGTTGGTGACCCGCTGAAACGCAACACACATATTTTTTAAAGTATTTGTCATGCAATGAAACGTGTTTATTATTGTTTGTCCTGCATACTGTGGAACCTGCTGCTGGTACTGAGCACAGATAAAGTTTGAGAGGTGGCGATGCCTGCAGCTCCTACATCTGCAGCAGAACAACTTCATGGCCAGAACCCTGGCCAACATCGCAGATAGATTTCAGACAGGGAACGCGTCTCACTGAGGGGGAGGCGCTGGGTAAAATCCAACTGGGCCTGCTGAACCCCCTGACCTGGGACCATATATTTCCCACCTTGTGAGTGAGCGTGGTTAATGGCAGAAACGCCAAATCACAGCATGGTTACAGCGTGGAAGGAGGCCATTCTGCCCCTTGCGTCCGTGCTGTCACTCCGAATACGCAATGCCCCTCTTTCCGTTCCCCCGCCTCCTCCCCCCAAGCTGGCACATTCTCTCTCTTCAGGAGTCAGTGGGTGTAAAGGGGCGGACAGGGAAGTGGAATCGAAGTCTCAATCGGATCAGCCATGATCTTATCAAACGGCAGGGCAGGCTGGAGGGTCCCAATGGCCTGGCCTTGCTCCCCATCATTCGAATGCTTCTATAATAATCCAGTTCCCTCGATTGACCCTGCCCCCGCCACCCTCTCAGGCAGCGCATTCCAGATCCGAACCACTCGCTGCGTCCAGACGTTTCACCGTGCGTCTTCATTGCTTCCTTCGCCAACCACCTTAAATCTGTGCCCTCTCCTTCTCGAACGACCAGGCCAATGGGAGCGGTCTCCTTCCATCTACTTTGTCCAGACCCCTCATGACTTTGAACATCTCGATCAAACCTCCTCCCACCGTTCCCTGCTCCAAGGAATCGCGTCCCAACTCCTCCAATCTGCCGCTGCATGCCCGGAGTTCCCCAGCCCTGGCACCATTCGGGTGAACCTCTTCTGCACCCTCTTGCCTCGAGTGGCAGCAACATGGCTGCCACTTTGCCCTGTGTAACCCGCCCACTGCACTGGAGGAAGCTATGCATCCTCTGCCTGAAGGGACTTGGAAGGACAGCAGAGGGAGCTGTAACCTGGCGGCCAAAGTTTCCTGTTGTTGAGAAATGGCCCCAATACCCTGGATAGAGGTCTGTTTGGGTGGAAAAGAGTTCAATGTCCACACCTGGACCCTGTGGCTGTGTCTTGACTCCGATTTACTGAAAGTATTGATCGCTCCTCCATTCTGCTCCAACGCCTGGCCCAAAGCCAGTCTGCAGGTATCTATAAATGTCCCAGTCCCTTGAAGGATTGGAGGAGTTTGAATTCTTGCTCCCTCGGCGTGTTCCTTTCCTTCGTACAGAGTTGTGTTAAGTATCACATTACATTTAATATCGAATCTCAGGGGCCACTGGAATTGGAAACTCGTCACATTCTGGCGATTGATCAGTTGTGCGGAAGGTTTTTGTCACTCCGTGCCTGGTCGTTTTTGCAACAGAGATAGCAAGTATGAAGTGTGACACTGAGAAACCGAATTGAAATGGAGGAACCTAAGTGACAATTTAATCTGCTTCTCCTTATTCACCAGGAGATTGCCAAGTGCAAGAGAATGAGAAGTGGTAAGGTTCTCTATGCCTGTGTAGTTCAGGTTGAGGAACACTTGGGGGCGCTGCTGAGCGGAAACTGTCCTCAACGCGAGCTCTCTGTCGCTGCAGATCCTGGGAGCGCCACTAAGTGGCAGCACCACTCCAGGTCCAATCACTGAAGTTAAACACTTTTAACCCTTTGTTTACATGGGCCTTGGAGCCTTCTCGGAAAACCACCGCCCTTACCCCTCCACCCAGTCCATCCGGCCCCATCCATCCAGGATTGAGAACCTCTCATTTGTTGGATGAAATGTTCTACCAAGGCCGTATCTGCCCTCTCAGCCAGATGTAAAAGATCCCACGGCCATTATACGAAGAAAAGCAATGGAGTTCTCTCCCTGCTGTCTTGGACCAACATTGACCCCCTCAGCTAACATGACAAAAGCAGATGATCTGGTCATTATCACATTACTGTGTGTGGGATCTTGCTCTGCATAAATTGGTTGCCGCATTTCCAAAGATTAAGATGGCGTCCACGCCTCACGCGTAGAGTATCTGCTTTTAATGGTTTTGCTGCCTGTCTGGGGTCACGTATTGACTGGTGTCTCCATTTCTAGCTGTACATGGTGAGGACCATGCTGGAGTCACTCATTGCTGACAAGAGCGGCTCGAAGAAGACCCTTCGCAGCAGCCTTGACGGGCCCATTGTGATCGCGATCGAGGACTTTCACAAACAGTCCTTCTTCCACACCCACCTCTTAAACTTCAGCGGTGAGTTGCCTCGTTCCCAACCTTTCACAAGCCTCGGCGTGACAAAGATTTGCAGTTTATAGGTGGTTTATTGTGACTCCAGAACCTCCAGCTGCCTCACACATGCAGTGAGTTGGCGCGTCGCGAGGGGGGGGGGGTTGCGGAAAAGAGCCAGAGAGAATGGGGAGGAGGGAGGTAGAAGGGGGTGGGGTGGGGGGTAGGACAGAACCAAAGGGTGCGATTGGAGCAGCAGAGATCCAGGCTGAGACATGAGAGACGGAACTCAGCTTGACTTTGAGATATGAGCCGGATGATCAGGCTGTGTGTTTGTTGCGTTAAGGGGGAGGAATGTTGGCCGAGATGCCGGAAGACTGTGTTGACGTTGAAGGACGGTGCAAGTCCAGCTGGTTTGTCTATTCAGGCTGGCCCATACCAAAGCCATGCCCAAGGCATCATCACTCCCAACACTCCCCAACATTTGATGATTTCCTGGGAGGGAAAATCGGATTTTAAAACCCATGATTGGTTCAGGGAGAGAAAGGTATCTGGAAAATTCTCCCCAGACCTTTTCGATCAATCAAAACTATAGCGTGCAAGCTATATCGCTGCTTATCCCATCAATTTTATACACTTGTAACTTCTGATAGTGCGGAAGGAGGACATTTAACCCACCCTGCCTCTGCTAGCCTCTGTGAAAGAGCTGTCCAACTTTGTCCCACACCCCACAGCTCTGTCAATTGATCCTCGTCAACCACATGTCCAGTTGTCTTTTAAGAATTCCTGTGGCCATTACAGGGGAACCACCGGTTCGCCCCAGGAAGAACAGGTGGAGGGTTTTCGGGGTGGCACAGGGCAGGTATACGAAAGTTAGGGGACCTGTTTGTGGACGGGAAGTTTGCGAGCTTGGGTGAGCTGGAGGAGAAGTACGGGCTCCCCCCGGTGAACACCTTCAGGTACTTACAGGTAAGGGCGTTTGCCAGACGGCAGGTGGTGGAATTCCCACGGCTACTGCCACACACAGTACAGGACAAGGTGCTCTCGGGGGGATGGGTGGGATTGGGGAAGATCTCGGAAACTTACCAGGTGATGCAGGAGGAGGAGGAGGCCTCGGTGGTGGAGTTGAAAGGTGAGTGGGAGGAGGAGTTGGGAGAGGAGATCGAAGAGGGGACGTGGGCAGATGCCCTAGGGAGGGTGAACTCTTCCTCTTCATGCGCGAGGCTCAGCTTCATACAGTTTAAGGTGCTGCACAGGGCACACATGACCGGGACAAGGATGAGCAGGTTCTTTTGGGGTGAGGACAGGTGTGTTAGGTGCTCAGGGAGCCCAGCAAATCACACCCATATGTTCTGGGCATGCCCAGCGCTGGAGGAATTTTGGAAGGGCGTAGCGAGGACGGTGTTGAGGGTGGTAGGATCCAGGGTCAAACTGGGCTGGGGGCTCGCAATATTTGGGGTGGCAGAGGAGCCGGGATTGCAGGAGGCGAAGGAGGCCGGAATTCTGGCCTTTGCGTCCCTGGTAGCCCGGCGAAGGATTCTCCTTCAGTGTAAAGATACGAGGCCCCAAGTGTGGAATCCTGGATCAGCGATATGGCAGGGTTCATTAAATTGGAGAGGGTGAAATTCGCCTTGAGAGGGTCGGTACAAGGGTTCTTTAGGCGGTGGCAACCGTTCTTAGACTTTCTGGCAGAACGCTAGACATTGGTCAATGGCAGCAGCAGCTCGGGGGGTGGGGGGGTGTTTACTTTATTTTTGTTTATGTTATTTACACTGGAAGGGTCTGAGGGGGTGTATACACCTGTTGTGTTAAGTCGGGGTGTTAATGTTAATTGATTATTTATGTACAGGGGGGAGGGGTTTGGGGGGGTTGCTTTTTTAGATTGTGTTTTGTACTTAACCCTGTTGGGTTCTTTTTTCTTTCTCATTTTGTTATTGATATTTTATGAAAACCTTTAATAAAAATTATTTTAAAAAAAAGAATTCCTGTGGCTGTGATTCCACCGTCTTATCAGAGACTGCATTCCAGATCTTAGCAGCATCACCCTCCCAGCCATGCACTAGTCCAGTTCCATTTGGAAGGTTTGTACTAAGTTGGCATTTCCCATAGGCGATGGGAACCTGTTCTGTAGCTCAAATAGCCTCTTGGAACAGAAGATTCTTCCTCCATCTAACCTAGTCGCCCCCAACCCCCATAGGCAGACCTATACCTGTGATACTCCCCAACCCGCAGACAATTGGTTTGAGGGGGGGTAAATATGGATTAAATATGTAGAGCGAGAGAGAGAGTTATATGGGACAAAGGTGGGTAAATGATTTTTTAATTTTATTTAGAGTACCCAATTCTTTTTTTCCAATTAGGGAGCAATTTAGCGTGGCCAATCCACCTACCCTGCACATCTTTGGGTTGTGGGGGGTGAGGCCCACGCAGACACGGGGAGAATGTGCAAACTCCACACGGACAGTGACCCGGGGCCGGGATCGAACCCAAGCGCTAACCACCGTGCAGCCCTCAATGGGGTTGAGGTAGAGATCAGACAGAATGGTGGAGCAGGCCTGGGGGGCTGAATGGCCATAGTCCTGAAGGTTGAATTCTCATTCATGAACCTATGAATAAGATTCACAATGTTTAATTTCCAATTGTATATGATCATTTTCTGACGCTAGCATTGCCTCATTTGTTGTGGATTTCTTTGGGAACTTGCTTGCCGTGTGGCGATGAATTACAAAACTTAATTTATTTAATCTGACTTGAACGGAAGGTCAATAAATTATTGAAAAGGAAACCCAACATAAGAACAGTAACGACATTGCATTGTCGCTTAGTAATGAGATAGTTACCGTGGTAACCACGTAGCCATCCAGCCTACAAAACACCACGCTGGTCAGAAATGAATTTGTTTTGTGAAGAATGCAGCTGGCTCACCATTTCTGTAGCAACTTCTAAAAAGGTGAAGGGGGGGAGGAGGGAGTTATTTTCACGGGGTAACATTCGGGGAGTCCAGGAGACTGGATTTTCCGACCCCCCCCCCCCCCGCTGGGTCGGGGAATCGCGGGGGGGCGGCGTGAATCCCGCCGCTCCGGCGCCGGCTGCCGAATTCTCCGGCGCTGGTTTTTTGGCGGGCGCGGGGTGTTGCACGATCAATTGCACAAAGACTAAAGTTGGGGACAACAGTGGCTTTATTACAGTCAGATGCGTGGCCTCCTGCTGCAGCTGGTGAAATGGCAGGGCACTGGAGGTCAGGCATATTTATACAGTTCTCCGTGGGCGGAGCCAGCCGGCAGGAGCTACCAGCGAATCTGTAGTGCAGGTCCCACCTTACATCTCCTATTACAGTGGTTCACCACACGGGGATCGCGCCGCGCTGGTCGGGGGCCATTGGCAATGGCCCCCCTGGCGGTTCTCCGCTCCCTGATGGGCCGAGCGGCCACCCGTTTTCGGCCAGACCCGCCGGTGTGGATTAGACCAGTTGACCAGGTCTGTACCAGCGGGACCTGGCTCTGAGGGCGGCCGGCGGAGTCCTTGGGTGGGGGGCTCGGCCGAGATGTCTGATTAAAACTGCCGGACACATCTTGGGCATTGCAGTGTTTCTGATCCAGACAGGCGGAATAGAGTTGGCAGAACATAAAAGACAAACCTGGGACATTGTAAAATTGGATGGCAATGGATTTTTTGGTTGTAAATAATACCAAATGACCAATGGAACAGGCTGTGACCAAGCCCAACCGGCACAGGTTTTGAGTCCATTGCTAAGTTTGTGGGAGGTGTTTTATAAGCATTGGGGGAGGTTAAGTGGGTGGGTAGAGCTCCTGACAGGGTAGAGTGCATGTTATTGAAGAATACATCCCTGCTGATACAAACTCACGTGATCTGCAGCAACGTCAGCTGCCTTTCTGCGCGGGTTCCAGTTCCCCATCTTGGATTGTATCAGCAACATCTCATAATAAATCTCTCATCGTGTTTGGAGCTGGGTGGCACCTCCATGCATTGTCTCTTTGTGGCAACTCGAGAGGTGTAACAAAAGAGAAAACTGGCGACGAGGAGTGAGGCAAGAAAACAACATTCCTGAAAAAAAAAATCGGCAGCAAAACAACTCTTTATTCCGTCATTGGATTTGACATGGCAGGCAAGGCCAACATTTGTTCCCCAATTGCCCTCGAACTGAGTGGCATTTCTTTTAAGAGTCAACCAACTTGCTGTGGGTCTGGAGTTACATGCAGGCCAGACCAGGTGAGGGCGGGAGATGTCCTTCCTTGAAAGTCATTAGTGAACCCGATGGGTTTTTACCACAATTGACAATGGTTTCATGGTCATCATTAAACTTTAGAACATAGAACATACAGTGCAGAAGGAGGCCATTCGGCCCATCGAGTCTGCACCGACCCACTTAAGCTCTCACTTTCTCCCTATCCCCGTAACCCAATAACCCCTTCTAACCTTTTTTGGTCACTAAGGGCAATTTATCGTGGCCAATCCACCTAAACTGCACGTCTTTGGACTGTGGGAGGAAACCGGAGCACCCGGAGGAAACCCACGCACACACGGGGAGAACATGCAGACTCCGCACAGACAGTGACCCAGTGGGGAATCGAACCTGGGACCCTGGCGCTGTGAAGCCACAGTGCTAATCACTTGTGCTACCGTGCTGCCCTAATTTTAATTCCAGATTTTTATTTAATTCAAATGACACCATCTGCCGTGGTGGGATTCGAACCCAGGTCCCCAGAGCATTTCTCTGAGTGTCTGGATTACTAGTCCAGTGACAATATCACTGCACAACTGCCTCCCCTCAAGAGTGTAGAAAAGATTCTTGGGACTGGATTCACACATGCTGGGCGAAGAACAGCCGCCGATGCTGAAGGTCACTACTCGGGGGCGGGGGGGGGGGGGGGGGGGCGGCGGGGGGAAGAGAGTCAAACCTCAGTCAGGCAAAATAACATTTTTAAGATATATTGTGGATATTGTTATGGGCGAGGCATTTTCAGAACCCCAAAATGTATCATGCAGTTCAACCAACCTCTCCCTTTAATGTATTTGTTGCTTTTCCGAGCACACGACTTGTTCCCTAGGTGTGGGATTACAATTATGGTCACGTGGGTTTTTAAACACAAAACAATGTTTATTCCATGAACTCAACTTAACATCTTAAATAAACATTGGATCTCTTAACACCCCTTACTTCAAAGATTTTTTTTTTTTCTTTTAATAAATTTAGAGTACCCAATTCATTTTTTCCAATTACGGGGCAATTTCGTGTGGCCAATCCACCTAGCCTGCACATTTTTGGGTTGTGGGGGCGAAACCCACACAAACACGGGGAGAATGTGCAAACTCCACACAGACAGTGACCCAGAGCCGGGATCGAACCTGGGACCTCGGCGCATGAGGCTGCAGTGCTAACCCACTGCACCACCGTGCTGCTCCCCTTACTTCAAAGATAACTCAGAAAATATTGCAACAATAAATAATTCCTCAAAATGTTCCTTCAAACTTCCAAGAGACTGAACACCTTTAAACAGAAACACATCAGGTTAAAGGCTTTACTTTTATGAGTTTAAATCACCCAAATGTTCCAGAGATAGTCTTTCATGGCAGAGATCACAGAAGATCCAGCTCACTGCAAACACAGACACTCCCCAAGCTCTTTTCAAACTGCAAAACTGCAGCTCTCTGGAAACACACAGACACACACAACCGTTGGGTGCCATCTGGTTTAGGTACCATCACTATGGGTGAGCTCCATTGGCTGCAACCCACTTCAATTATGCCATTCTTCAGCCTACTCTCAATCTCTCTGTTAACCTGTGCCAATTTTAAAGGATTAAGTCTATATGTTTGATAGGAACAGCATTTCCCACATCTACATCATGTATAGCCATTTTAGTACTTCCCAATTTATCTCTACAAACTTGCCCATGTGATATCAATAACTCTTTCAGGTCAGTTCGTTTTTCCTCTGGAAGGTAACTTAACAATTCATCCCAATTTGTAAGAACATCCTCATTTTCCAATTTAATTTGAGGTATGTCAAATTCACAGTCATCTGGATTTGGTTTGTCACTTTGAGTTAGAATCATTAAAACCTCCTTTTTCTCTCCTTCCCTTTCAAAGTACCTTTTAAGCATATTCACATGACACACTCGGTGAGTCTTCCTTCTATCTGGTGTTTTTACCACATAATTCACCTCACTTAATTTCCTTTCAATCTGATAAGGTCCACAAAACCTAGCTTTTAAAGGCTCCCCTACCACTGGTAACAACACTAAAACTTTATACCCACTGGCAAAACTACGAACTTTGGATTTCTTGTCCGCTACCCGTTTCATCACATTTTGTGCAACTTTTTAATGTTGTCTAGCCAATGCACCTGCTCTATTTAATCGTTCCCTAAAATTTGACACGTAATCCAATAATGTAATTTCCGATTTCTCACCCACCAATTTTTCCTTAATCAATTTAAGTGGTCCTCTTACCTCATGATCAAAAATTAGTTCAAAAGGACTAAATTTGGTTGACTCATTAGGTGCATCCCTAATTGCAAACAATACGAATGGAATTCCTTTATCCCAATCCTCTGAATAATCTTGACAATACGCCCTCAACATTGTCTTGAATGTTTGATGCCACCTTTCTAATACTCCCTGCGATTCTGGATGGTACGCAGTTGATGTAAATTGTTTTATTCCTAAGCTATCCATAACTTCTTTGAATAACTTTGAAGTAAAATTTGATCCTTGATCCGATTAAATTTCTGTGGGTAGTCCATATCTAGTAAAGAATTTAAGTAACTCCTCCACAATCCTTTCAGCTGTAATATTACGTACTGGAATGGCCTCTGGAAACCTAGTGGACACATCCATTACAGTCAAAAGATATTTATTCCCACTTTTTGTTTTAGGTAGCGGTCCTACACAATCGATTAGGACCCTTGTAAAAGGTTCCTCAAATGCTGGAATGGGTATTAAGGGTGCTGGTTTTATCACTGCTTGAGGTTTCCCTATCACTTGACATGTGTGACATGATTGACAAAATTTAACTACATCTTAATGTAGTCCAGGCCAATAAAAATGTTTCTGGATTTTAGCTTGAGTTTTCCTTATTCCCAAATGACCTCCCACTGGTACCTCATGTGCCACTCACAACACCTCCTTTCTATACCCTACCGGCAATACTACTTGATGAACTTCTGCCCACTTTTCATCCGCCTGCATATGTACACGTCTCCATTTTCTCATCAAAGAACAAACAAAGAACAAAGAAATGTACAGCACAGGAACAGGCCCTTCGGCCCTCCAAGCCCGTGCCGACCATACTGCCCGACTAAACTACAATCTTCTACACTTCCTGGGTCCGTATCCTTCTATTCCCATCCTATTCATATATTTGTCAAGATGCCCCTTAAATGTCCCTATCGTCCCTGCCTCCACTACCTCCTCCGGTAGTGAGTTCCAGGCACCCACTACCCTCTGCGTAAAAAACTTGCCTCGTACATCTACTCTAAACTTTGCCCCTCTCACCTTAAACCTATGCCCCCTAGTAATTGACCCCTCTACCCTGGGGAAAAGCCTCTGACTATCCACTCTGTCTATGCCCCTCATAATTTTGTATACCTCTATCAGGTCGCCCCTCAACCTCCTTCGTTCCAGTGAGAACAAACCGAGTTTATTCAATCGCTCCTCATAGCTTATGCCCTCCATACCAGGCAACATTCTGGTAAATCTCTTCTGCACCCTCTCTAAAGCCTCCACATCCTTCTGGTAGTGTGGCGACCAGAATTGAACACTATACTCCAAGTGTGGCCTAACTAAGGTTCTATACAGCTGCAACATGACTTGCCAATTCTTATACTCAATGCCCCGGCCAATGAAGGCAAGCATGCCGTATGCCTTCTTGACTACCTTCTCCACCTGTGTAGCCCCTTTCAGTGATCTGTGGACCTGTACTCCTAGATCTCTTTGACTTTCAATACTCTTGAGGGTTCTACCATTCACTGTATAAACTATCAAGACATAATTTTTACGGTAATAACACTCTGATATACTCTCAGATTCCTCTTCCATATATGCTTTCTGATATATCCGTTTTATTTCTACGTCTTTCTGTTGTAACTCCGCCAATTTTCCTGAACTAAAAATATCCGCCTCATCCTCCACCTGTTCTTGTTCTTTTTCAACCATCTGATCAAAAATGGTTTCTGATAATTGCACTTCAACTTCATCTTCACTCTTTGATTTCTCCTCTTGTCTTACCCTGTGACTTTGCGACCTTGTTACTACACAATCCGGAAAAATCCCAGGATATTCGTCCTTCAACACTTCAGTTCACTGATTTTCCACTGGCTTATCAACCACAGTAGGCATCACTCCCACCTGCGATCCAGCTATATCATTACCCAAGATAAACTGTATTCCTGGACAAGATAGTTTATCTATTACTCCTTCTACCACTTCACCACTCTTCACTCGACTTTCCAACCTTATCTTATATAATGGAACGCTACTCCTCTCACCCTGAATTCCACGTATCACCTCCTTTTCTGGCAACATTCTTCCCAAACTACATAATTCCTCATGTCTTACCATTAAAGATTGACTAGCCACTGTATCTCTTAAAATTGTGACTTCTTTACCTGCTCCTCCTGATACACATGAGTAAACTTTACCCACACAAGTAAATTCTTTAAAGACATCTGGCACCTTCTTAACAATTACTTCTTGAACAGGCGGTACAATCATTTGCACCTCCTTCGCTTCCCTTGGGCTTTCCTTTACCACTCTAAAAACCCCACTGTCTTATCCTGTTTTACCACATCAGCCTTCCCAGTGCTTTTCTTCAACCACCAACACTGTGACTTTACATGGCCTAGTTTATTACAGCGAAAACATCTGAAACTTCATTTCTTTTCCACCCTCTTGGATTTCTTTTTTAATCTGAGGTACACTCTCTTTATTGTCTCCCATCAGATCACCTTTACCTTTACCACTTGAGTATTTCTCATGACCCCAGTTTCTATCCCTCACCGGCTGAAACTGATGTCGGAAACCAATCTTTGATTTATGAACTAATTCATAATCATCTGCCATTTCCGCTGCTAATCTCGCAGTTTTAACCCTCTGTTCTTCTACATGAGTTCTCACTACATCAGGAATTGAATTTTTAAACTCCTCCAAAAATATAATTTCTTATTCAAAATTACTCTTGAGCCTTTCAAACTCCATGTATGTTTGACCAAATTCTTTCCTTAAATTTCTAAACCTTTGGCTGTAAGCTTCAGGCATTAGCTCATATACACTTAAGATGGATTTCTTCACCTCCTCATACATTCTGAGGTCTGTTCCATTACAGGAACAGGTCTGTTCCATTACAGGAGACTTCCATTTGGAATAACATCTGCTCCTGATCTTTTTCCGAGGTCCACGGATCAAATTCTGAGTGGGCTAAATGAGATACACTAAATGTTATCTAGATGACATTCTCATCACTGGTTCATGTGAACAGGAGCAGCTGAAGAATTTGGAAGCTACTCTGAAACATTTGCAAAACCATAATCTCGGAGTTAAAAAGGAAATAGCAACCTTGTCAAGACATCCATAACCCACCTTGGTCACATCATCGATGAGGGCTTACACAAGGAGGCGACGACGATGTCAGCAATATTAGAAGCACCACGGCCTCAAAATGTGACACAACTGAGGCCGTTTCTGGGATTAATCCATTATTACGGTGTCATAATATACGCCAGTATATTATGGTGCAGACACACACACACACACACACACACACACACACACGCACTGATGGACACACTGTGGGACCAATCAGCATACACAACACCGCAGCCAATCACCAGTGAGAGTACACGCACTGTAAAGACAGGGGACAGGAGAGTTCCCGCTCATTCTAGTAGCAGCCAGCTCGGAGCACAGAGCTCACAGCCTGCAACACAGACATTCACCATGTGCTGAGTGCATCACCTGGTTAGGACTAGGCAAGGGTCAACAGTTAAAGCTGGTATTGCATTTACCCACAGTTCAAGTATGTTAATATAGTTAACCTTATAATAAAATAGAGTTGCACCACTTCCAGTGTTGGTGACCTGTTTGTGATCCAGAACATCCAACACATCATACGGCAAATTTGTTCTGAAGTTATCAACACGATTGAGGCCTTTACACACTGTGCTGTGTGCCAAACAGATGGGGCACAGGTCAGGAGAATGCAAAAGTGCGTACAAAGAGGTAAAAGAAGCCTCAAAGAAGTCAGAGTTATTGGTTCATTACAATCCCAAACTGAAGTTACAACTTGCTTGCGATGTGTCACCCCATGGTAATCAGCAGACCCACAAAAGACCCACTTATGCATTATCTCTAACACCAAGAGTTTCGCACACAATGCCTGCAGGAGAGGAACAGCCAATAGCATTTGCTTCACAAACTCTTACTCATGTAGAACAGAATTATGCTCAGCGAGGAAACTAAACTCTCAGCATCATATTGGGAGTAAGAAGGTTTCACCACGACCTTTATGGACATCATTTTACTCTTGTGACAGATCGGGCGGTTTCAACGTTTTCCTTCTTTAGCAGCTAATAGATTACAGGGATGGTCTTTGATATTATCGGCTCACATATACGATATCCATCATCATAAATCAGAGAATCATGCTGATGTTGATGCTTTGTCAAGATTCCCGTTACAAATCAAACCAGAACCTGAAGAAAATGTCATCAACATCCTATATTGCTCACTCGTGGATAATGTATCTGCGACTTCATCTCAAGTACAGAGACACGCTAGAACTAATCCAGTGATGCAGAAGGTGATGGACGTGGACTGAAAAGGAATGATGACAGATGTACACCGTAAAAATCCAGACCTCCAGTCTTACGCCACAAGAGTTGACAGTCCAGAATGGAGTTTTATTATGGGGAATCCAAGTGACTATTCCTCTGTGCTTGCGTAATAAAGTCCTTGGCCAACTACATGAGGTGGTACAGTGGTATTGTCACTGGACTGGCGATCCAGAGACCCAGGGTAATACGTTGGGGACCCAGGTTCGAATCCTACCAAGGCAGATGGTGGTAATTGAATCCAATAAATATCTGGAATTCTAAGTCTCACGATAACCATGAAACCATTGTCAACAGGAAAAGCCAGCAGAGGTGGCGGCCTCTAGTGGTTTACATTTGGGAGGGCGGAGTTGCCCCAGGAGTCCTCAACATCAACTACAGGCCCCCTGACGCCTCATGGCTTCAGGTTAAACAATCCATCTTATTAAGTTGTGTATATGGTTAGAGATAATGCGTAAGTGGGTCTTTTGTGGGTCTGCTGATTACCACATACTGTTGAATACCACCTGAGGGTGGGTGGGGGACTTCAACGTCCAACACCAAGAGTGGCTCGGGAGCACCACCGCTGGCCAAATCTTAAAGGACCTAGCTTGTAAACTGGGTATGCGACAGTGGTGAGGGAAAAACATGCTGGACCTCATCCTCACCAACCTGCCCGCAAATGAGTGCATGACTGGGTTTAGAGTGTACGTGGGTTTTGGAAGGAAAGGGATTGATGAGCTGGGAGACTCTTTACTCATGTACTCTATGTATCTATGACTCTGTCACGTCCTTCTCATTGATGTTAGATACAGCTGGGTAAGCATACTTGCTATGTACTGATTTCTAATGGGTTGTCCTTGTTTCAGAATCGCTCCAGCAGTGTTGCGACCTGTCCCAGCTGTGGTTCAGAGAGTTCTTCCTGGAACTGACCATGGGCCGACGGATCCAGTTCCCCATTGAGATGTCAATGCCGTGGATCCTGACTGACCACATCCTGGAGACCAAAGAACCATCCATGATGGAGTAATGTTTGCTTCCTACCTTCTGCCCTTTTGCTTTCCCTTGTCAACCCTTGTGATGGAAACTCAGCTTTTTGTCACACGATGGCTTCAAACAACACCTCTCCTCAATGTTTCTGATGGAATTGTAAAGGAAACACTCAAAACACTGAATGGAGGAATGGGGGGGGGGGGGGGGGGGGGCTCTAGTCTCACCAAGAACTCTAATCTCTGCAGTTTTGAGCATCCCATAATTTAAGGACAGATTCAAACTAGGAGCTGTGCCTGTTTTCCAGGTATAAAACATGCCAATTTAGCAGCGTTATCTTAAAGTAAACTTTTCCTTACACACAAACAGAACTCAAAATACATTAGCAGTTTCTTCTCCAATAGTTCAACGAAGAGTCAGGTGAGCCAGTGTGATTACAATATTGGACGATGGGTTAATGCCAAAGTAGCTTAAGAACTGAGGAGAGAGTAGGGATGCAGGATTCTCTCTGAATCTTTAGCTAATTTTAGGCCCTTTGAAACCTGGGACTAATTCAGCAACGGGTTCAGAATACACTCAAGTGGTTTTATTCATTCTTTCATGGGATGTAGACCTCGCTGGCTAGGCCAGCAATCGTTGCCCATCCCTAATTGCCCTTGAGAAGGTGGTGGTGAGTTGTCTTCTTGAACCGCTGCAGTCTGTGTGGTGTAGGTACACCCACCATGCTGTTAGGGAGGGAGTTCCAGGATTGTGGCCCAGCGACGGCCGATATAGTTCCAAGCCAGGAGGGTGAGTGACTTGAGGGGAACTTCCAGGTGGTGGGGTTCCCAGGTATACATAGATACATAGAAGATAGGAGCAGGAGGAGGCCTTTTGGCCCTTCGAGCCTGCTCCACCATTCATCACGATCACGGCTGATCATCCAACTCAATAGCCTAATCCTGCTTTCTCCCCATAGCCTTTGATCCCATTCTCCCCAAGTGCTATATCTAGCCGCCTCGTGAATATATTCAATGTTTTAGCATCAACTACTTCCTGTGATAATGAATTCCACAGGCTCACCACTCTTTGTGTGAAGAAGTGTCTCCTTATCTCTGTCCGAAATGGTTTACCCTGAATTCTTAGGCTGTGACCCCTGGTTCTGGACACACCCACCATTGGGAACATCTTCCCTGCATCTACCCTGTCCAGTCCTGTTAGAATTTTATAAGTCTCTATGAGATCCCCCCTCATTCTTCTGAACTCCAGCGAGAACAATCTCAACCTAGGCAATCTCTCCTCATATGACAGTCCCGCCATCCCTGGAATCAGTCTGGTGAACCTTCGCTGCGCTCCCTCGAGAGCAAGAACATCCTTCCTCAGAAAAGGAGACCAAAACAGCACACAATACTCCAAGTGTGGCCTCACCAAGGCCCTGTATAATTGCAGCAACACATCCCTGCTTCTGTACTCGAAACCTCTCACAATGAAGGCCAACATACTATTAGCCTTCTTTCCCGCCTGTTGCACCTGCATGCTTACCTTCAGCGACTGGTGCATAAGGACACCCAGGTCCCGCTGCACACTCCCCTCTCCCAATTTACAACCATTCAGGGAGTAATCTGCCTTCCTGTTTTTGCTTCCGAAATGAACGTATCTCCTGCCCTTGTCCTTCTGGGTGGTAGAGGTCATAGGTTTGGAAGAACAGTGGGAGGATTAACAATCTAACAGGCCGCCACATGGCCGTGAACGTTTTTGTTCTATCCTACAGCAGGAAAGAGTCCCATCTGGGGGGTGGTGAGGTTTTATGGGTTTTCACAACACCAAATGATGAGGGTGGGGGGGAGGCGTCCACACCAGCTCTGAGTGAGTATTCCGCTGGATTGCAGCTTGGAATTCCAAGCTGGAGGTCCAAACTCCACTCGCCGAGACGGTCGGACATCAAACCCGGAGGGAGGCAGCAATGGCTCCCTTCGAGCTGAATGAGGACCAAGCACTATGTGAAGCGAGCGGGAGGCAGTTAGAGGGTGAGGGTCACAATTGCCTGAGGATAACATAGATTGTCACGAAGCCAAACAGAAGCAAGTTCCATGCGGGCGGCGCAGTGGTTAGCACTGCTGCCTCACGGCGCTGAGGTCCCGGGTTCGATCCAGGCCCCGGGTCACTGCCTGTGTGGAGTTTGCACACTCTCCCCGTGTCTGCGTGGGTCTCGCCCCCACAACCCCAAGATGTGCAGGCTGGGTGGATTGGCCGCGCTCAATTGCCCCTTAATTGGAAAAAAAAGAAACAAATTCCACCTTGCCTTCGCTAAAGGACAAATTGCGTTTACATAGCCCCTTTCGCACCCTTCGGACATCCAGAAATGCTTTGCAGCCAAGAAAGTACTTTGAGAGTGTGGTCACTATTTTAATTTCTGAAACGTGACGGGTAGTTTGCACACAGCCAAGATCCCACAAAGCAGCAATGTGATAAACGAGCAGATAATCTGATTTTACTGATGTTGACGGATGTGGAAATATGGGCCTGACCGAAACTTGTGACCGGGGAATCTATCACACCCACCCGAGAGGGCAGATGGGATCACAATTTGGCATCTCACCCATAAAAGGGCATCTCCGACAGTCAGAAAGAGGGGCATAAAAAGGGCACTGGCATTCTGGGTTTTATAAGCACAGGGATGGAGCAAAGGGGAAATACTCGGTTCGTACAAACCTTGGTTATAACACAGTCAGATTGTTGTGTGCAGTCCCAGCTGCCCCATCGTCAAAACCCATGCCTTTGTTGGATCCATCCCCGGGTGTATGTGAAACTTTGAAGAAGGCGTCGCTCAAGAAGCTACAAAGCTGGGGCCTTAAAGGTCAGTGTGACTCACATGCGGCACGGTAGCACAGTGATTAGCACCGTTGCTTCACAGCTCCTGGGTCCCAGGTTCGATTCCTGGCTTGGGTGACTGCCTGTGCGGAGTCTGGTTGATTCCAGACTATCACTAGAATTCATTTGTGGGGTTACGGGGATAGGATGGAGGCGCTCTTTCAAGGGCAGGTGCAGACTCGATGGGCCGAATGGCCTCCTTCTGCCCTGCAAATTCTACGATTCTGTGAATATGCGCGTTGGGTGTGGTTGAATCTGTAACAGGATGACCTATGGATTTGACATCCTAACGAATACGGTTAGAATTGAATCAGGTTTAGACCGAAATAAATTGGTTCCTTGCCAATATTAACAAGAAACTCTTCATTGTTGCTGCGGAAAATGATCAGATTATAATCAGAACAGGCATTTCTAATTCTTTCGTTGACTTTCACGTTTCTAGATATGTTTTGTACCCACTGGACCTGTACAATGACAGTGCGTACTACACCCTGACAAAGTTCAAGAAGCAATTCCTGTATGATGAGATCGAAGCAGAGGTGAGTGCACTTTCCCACTTTAAGCTTTCTCCTCTGTGTAAAGCCTGCTCGGGGGGGTGCTGTGAGCCACGCTGACCGGGAAGGCCCCAGCTTTGCTAGCTGAGTGTGTCCTGAGTTCGCAGAGCTCAGCGGCAGTGCAGCGCCCCACTTAGCCTCAGTGTCGCCTGATCACTGAGGAGACCGGGAGCCTGAGTTGCCTAGTGATTCATCGGAAGGTATCTGACACGCACCCGTGGGCCTTCCGTCCTGCGTCAATATTGGGAATGTGTGTCAATGCTTACTGTTAGTATATGATAGAAGAATAATACAGCAGCTATCTTTTACCTTCAGCAAGTTTATTCTGCTTCCAACTCAGTGGCGGTACAATCTCCATATAATTACCCCACCCCAACTGTTCCAGCTGTGTCCATTTATACTCTTTTGAAGGTTGAGACAATAACAATTACCTGTCTTTAATCAGGCAATTAGCTTAAAAATTGCCTGATTAAAGTCTATTGCATTCTCTGCTCCCAATGTGGCCTCCTCTATTTTGGAGAGACCAAACACAGACTGGGTGATCGCTTTGCTGAGCACCTTCGGTCTGTGCGCATTCAGGACCCTGACCTTCCCGTTGCTTGCCGTTTTAACACAAGACCCTGCTCCCGTGCCCACATGTCTGTTCTTGGCCTGCTGCAATGTTCCAGTGAAGCTCAACGCAAACTGGAGGAACAACATCTCATCTTCTGGTTAGGCACGCTACAGCCTTCCAGTCTCAACATCGAATTCAACAACTTCAGATGATCAGCTCTACCCCACCTCGACCCATTTGTTTTCATCCCATTTCATTTTAACTGTCTTTTACATTTTCTTTCTTTCTTGTCTTTCTAATACATTCCCTCCCTATCTTCTCCCCTCTCTCCTTACCTTTTCCCGCCTTTGGTTCCCCCTTCCCTCCCTCCATCCGTCACAACTTACCCTCTGGTTTTAGTTTCTCTGCTGTTTGGCCTGTCACACGTTTTATTCTCCCTGGGGATTGCCATTAGCCCTCTATTCCCTTGGTTTCTGTGGCTATGACTCATCTTTCATTCCCTCACCCCACAGTATAAAAATCTCCCACTTTCTATGTCTTTTAGCTTTGACAAAGGGTGATCTGGACTCGAAACGTTAGCTCTTTTCTCTCCCTACAGATGCTGCCAGACCTGCTGAGATTTTCCAGCATTTTCTCTTTTTTGAATTAGCTTAACAATGTCATTGTCACAGCAGGCACTTTCTGACACTGCCCAGTACCTCCGGTTATTGAGGGGGGAATCACAGTGTAAACAGTTCCAGCTCCTAACTTTATTCATTTGTTTTCCAGGTGAACCTCTGCTTTGACCAGTTTGTTTACAAGTTGGCAGATCAAATCTTTGCTTATTACAAGGCCATGGCCGGCAGGTAGAGTACGAACCTCTTCCCGAATTGTCATGACCCATTGCGTAGACATTTGCGACATTGCATTCCATGTTCGTAGAGTTGCACAGCACAGAAGGAGGCCATTCTGCCCATTGTGCTTGCCCTGGTTCATGAGGGTAGATCTGTCCAATTACTCCCCCCTCCTGTTCTTTAACTCTGCTGCTCTTCTCCCCATCAAATATTTATCAAATTCACTTCTGAAAGTCATGACTGAATCTGCTCCCACCGCTCTTCCGCAAAGTGTGTTCCAAATCGCAAACATTCGCTCTCTTTCTGCCTCTTATTTTTTTTAACCAATCACCTTAAATCTGGGTCCTCTGGTTAGTGACCCTCCTGCCACTCCATATTTATTCTTATCAAATCTCGTCAGCGTTTTAATCCCCTCTGTAGAACCTTCTCGCACCCTTGTCTGCTCTAATGAAAGAAGAGCCAGTCTCTCCCATGTAACTGAAATCCCCGGCGCCATTATGGTAAATCTCTTCTGCTCGCTTGACATCCTTCCTGAAGTGAGCACACTGTTCCAGCTGAGATCTCACCTGTTTACCTAGCTTGACATCCGTGGTTTCGTACTCCATGTCTCTGCTTCGAAAGACCAGGAGTCCATCTGCTTTTTCGCATCGCCCCAACTTGTTTTGCCACCTTGAAGGTTTTGTGAGCATACAGCCCTCGGGCCTCTCTGTCTGTGCACCCCTTTGCAAATTATACCCTGTAGTTTATTGCGCCCCTCCTGATTCTCCCAATTAAAGTTAATCACTTCACACTTCTGTTGTAATTACCAGTTCCCTTTTCTGCTTCTCATGCTAACCTTAAAGTTAGCATCCTGGGAAATCTCCAACTCGGGCCACAATTTCAGAATAAGGGGTCGCCCTTTCACGAAGGAGATGAGGAGGTATGCCTTCTCCCGGAAGGGCGTTC
The DNA here is from genome assembly GCF_047496885.1 of Scyliorhinus torazame. NCBI lineage: Eukaryota > Metazoa > Chordata > Chondrichthyes > Carcharhiniformes > Scyliorhinidae > Scyliorhinus > Scyliorhinus torazame. The sequence continues at coordinate 301,602,177 of NC_092713.1, read as the reverse complement.
GTCTTCGGAATTCTCTTCTGGGTCTTTGAATATATTCAAGACTGAGTTAGACAGATTCTTGAATGATGGAGAATTAGGGTGGGTCAAGTCAAGGGGGAGTGGGGGTGGTGGTGGGGGCATGGGAGGCTGGTAAGGCAGTGAAGGTGAGGTTCAGGCCCAAATCAGATCAGCCGTGATCTTAATGAATGGTGGAACAGGCTCGAGGGGCCGAATGGCCTACTCCTGCCCCTATTTCCTGTCTACTTGTATTAATGCCCCTTTTTGTCGCCCCTGTTATGGCCTCTTAAGCTTTGTTTGGAATTGGGTTTTGGAACCACCTCATATCTGTAACATCTATAGACACTGATGAAGTTGCAAAGTACTGACATTATTTTTTTCTGTCTCTCCTGCAAAGTGTATTGTTAGATAAAAGATTTCGGGCAGAATGCAAGAACTATGGCGTCATCATCCCTTATCCACCGTCCAATCGCTACGAGACATTGCTGAAGCAAAGACATGTGCAGGTACTGTGTGCAGAGAGGTTTCACTCCAGTGAGCAGGATGCCCGGGTGGCTCGGTAAGGAGGTGCCCCACTCGCTGTAGAACGTAGACCCATAAACTGGCATTCAGTCTTGGTCCCTGACCTGTGACCTCCGCCAGCATGGCGATAACCACCTATGTGCACCCAAGCAAGGGGTAAACTCGACCAGGGTTCCTGATCCAGACTCCGATCCACTCTCAGCTGCTAGGAAGAGCTGGTGCGGAGAGCCGAGCGACACGTGACTGAGACTGTTCTGATGTCCTCAGGATGAGTGGGTATGGCTGACACGGCCTACATTTATTACCCATCCTCAATTTTCCAGGGAAAGTGGAAGTGGGATGTCTTTTCAAACCACCGATGGCAGCGGTTTGATACAAAATGAGAGCTTGGCCACCTCAGAAGGCTGTTAAGAGTGAATCACGTGGTTGTGGGACTGGAGGCCCAGACCGAGGTAAGGGTGGTGTTAAGAACCCAGGTGAACCCAGATGCGAGGGTATTCCAAATCACAAAAGGGAAACTTGGAATGCCGGTTCCTAACTGTACTCTTTTGCAATTTGGTATCATGTGAGGAAAGATGTGAAGACCAGTGAGCAATGTTCCAGTCTTGCTGTAATAATTATATAAAACAAATGTTTATGACAGTAAAACACACAACAAAGAAAGACACCAAGTAAAACATATTCTTAACTACAATAATCGCTACATCCAGTTACAAATCTCTCTCTTTTTCTAAACTCCGATCTAAAGCTTGCCAAACAACATCCCATTGGCTTTAACACTATAATCAAAATCCAGCAATAGTTACCACACTCGGCACCGATATTCCTTTTGGGAATTGCTTCTGGTTTAGAAGAGCAACAACTACTGGTTCAAATCGGGCTCCCCAGGCAATGGCTCGTTCGGAGTGAAGACAGCTTCCTGCTGTGTGTGGCTGTGATCTTGGGCCAGCTCTGCCCAGCTCAACTCCCCTCCGCTTCGAGGATGAATCCTGCTGCTGGTATTTTGGGAACAGTTCTCCCCCAAAATTTTCCAAGTGTGGTCTCCTGCGGGAAATGTGGAGCAATTCCCGCCAGTGGATCGGTGTGATCCAGAGTGCAATCCATCCACACTTAGAAATTTTGTTGGAGCCAGGAAGATTCACCCCATGGGACGTAGGGAAGCCAGCAAGGCTGGATCCTCAGCCGATCTCAGAATAACCCTGTAAGCCCTCCAATTGCTGGCAATAACCAACCCCCCCATTTGCTGGCAATAACCCTTCAAGCCCCCCAATCACTGGCAAAACCCCCCTTCCCCCAATCGCTGGCAATGAACCCCCCCCCAATCGCTGGCAATGACTCCCTCCCCCAATCGCTGGCAATGACCCACCCCCTAAATCGCTGGCAACAACCCCCCCCCCCCAATCGCTGGCAAAGCCCCCCTTCCCCTAATCGCTGGCAGTGAGCCACCCCTCCAATCGCTGGCAAAGTCCCCCTTCCTCCAATCGCTGGCAACAACCCACCCCCCCAATCGCTGGCAACAACCCACCCCCCCAATCGCTGGCAATGACCCCCTCCCCCATTCGCTGGCAATGACCCCCTCCCCCAATCGCTGGCAACAACCCACCCCCCCAATCGCTGGCAAAGCCCCCCTTCCCCCAATCGCTGGCAATGACCCAACCCCCCAATCGCTGGCAAAGCCCCGCTTCCCCCAATCGCTGGCAATGACCCACCCCCCCAATCGCTGGCAATGACCCCCTTCCCCCAATCGCTGGCAATGACCCCCTTCCCCCAATCGCTGGCAATGACCCCCTTCCCCCAATCGCTGGCAATGACCCCCTTCCCCCAATCGCTGGCAAAGCCCCCCTTCCCCCAATCACTGGCAACGACCCACCCCCCCAATCGCTGGCAAAGCCCCCCTTCCCCCAATCGCTGGCAATGACCCAACCCCCCAATCGCTGGCAATGACCACCCCCCCCAATCGCTGGCAATGACCCCCTTCCCCCAATCGCTGGCAAAGCCCCCTTTCCCCCAATCGCTGGCAAAGCCCCCCTTCCCCCAATCACTGGCAACGACCCACCCACCCCAATCGCTGACAATGACCCCCCCCCCCCAATCGCTGGCAATGACCCCCCCCCAATCGCTGGCAATGACCCCCCCCCCAATCACTGACAATGACCCCCCCCCCCCCAATCGCTGGCAATGACCCCCCCCCAATCACTGACAATGACCCCCCCCCCAATCGCTGGCAATGACCCCCCCCAATCGCTGGCAAAGTCCCCCTTCCTCCAATCGCTGGCAATGACCCCCCCCAATCGCTGGCAAAGTCCCCCTTCCTCCAATCGCTGGCAATGACCCCCCCCCAATCACTGACAATGACCCACCCCTCCAATCGTTGGCAATGACCCCCCCAATCGCTGGCAATGACCCCCTTCCCCCAATCGCTGGCAATGACCCACCCCCCCAATCGCTGGCAATGAGCCCCCCTCAATCGCTGGCAATGACCCACCCCCCCAATCGCTGGCAATGACCCACCCCCCCAATCGCTGGCAATGACCCCCCCCCCAATCGCTGGCAACGACCCACCCCCCCAATCGCTGGCAAAGACCCACCCCCCCAATCGCTGGCAAAGACCCACCCCCCCAATCGCTGGCAAAGCCCCGCTTCCCCCAATCGCTGGCAAAGACCCACCCCCCCAATCGCTGGCAATGACCCCCTTCCCCCAATCGCTGGCAATGACCCACCCGCCAATCGCTGGCAAAGCCCCCCTTCCCCCAATCGCTGGCAATGACCCACCCCCCCAATCGCTGGCAAAGCCCCCCTTCCCCCAATCGCTGGCAATGACCCAACCCCCCAATCGCTGGCAAAGCCCCGCTTCCCCCAATCGCTGGCAACGACCCACCCCCCCAATCGCTGGCAAAGCCCCCCTTCCCCCAATCGCTGGCAAAGACCCACCCCCCCAATCGCTGGCAATGACCCCCTTCCCCCAATCGCTGGCAATGACCCACCCCCCAATCGCTGGCAAAGCCCCCCTTCCCCCAATCGCTGGCAATGACCCACCCCCCCAATCGCTGGCAACGACCCCCCCCCCCCAATCGTTGGCAACGACCCAACCCCCCCAATCGCTGGCAACGACCCCCCCCCCCCCCCATCGCTGGCAACAACCCACCTCCCCCCCCCCCCCCCCCCAATTGCTGGCAATGACCCATCCCCCAATCACTGGCAATAATCCTCCAAGCTCCCCAATCACTGGCAATATCCCACCCCTCCAATCGCTGGCAACGACGCACCCCCCAATCACTGGCAAAGCCCCCCTTCCCCCAATAGTGGCAATGACCCCCCCCCCCCAATCGCTGCCAATGACCCCCCCAATTGCTGGCAAAGCCCCCCTTCCTCCAATCACTGATAAGGACCCCTCCCCCAAACCGTTGTTAAGGCTACTCCACCTGGTTACAGACTCACCAAATGTCCCCCTCAGGGCCCCCATCTCACCCATTCCCCTTTCAGCCCCCCCCCCCCCATCTCCTTGACACTGCCAACTTGGTGCTATGGAGTCTAAGGGGGGAGCATGGGGCTGCGTATCATCACTACACTTACTACCAAGGTGCCAAGGCGGGTCCTTCATTAGAGGTGGGGGTGCTTGGCGTGGGGTTTTCCCGGGATGGGGGTCTCATGGCACATCGTCTTCTATAGTCTTCAAACCTTTGATGTCTCTCCCAGCTATCAATGATCTGTCAGATGAAGGTAAAACTCTTCCCTCTTTAGCCTTGAAAACCTTTTAAGAGGCTGTTTCTTTGTGCTGAAATCCTTCCTCGAAATACCAGGTGCTGTGTCTGAGTACTGCCCCCTGGCACCCTAGCAGTGCCAACCTGGCACTGCCCTGTGTCAGCTGGCGCTGTCAGGTTGGCACTGCCAGGGTGCCAGGAGGACGCGCTCAGACAGAGCACCTAGCCTTTCAAGGAAGGATCTTAGAAGAGAGGAAACCCCAGCATAAAAAAAACACCCAGACAGTACCTGGTCTTTCTAGGAAGCTCTTCAGAACAATGAAAACACCTCTGGAAAAAACTGCAGTTAGAACGAACACCTGCTTAAAAGAGGAAGCACTTCAGGGTTAATGGACCGTGAAGAGCAATAAAAACAAGCAAAGCTAATTCACCTTTGAAATAGCTGGACCTATCAATCAAGAGGATTGTAAAATGTAATGGACCATGAGATTGAATGTAAACAATGCAGTTCAAAGCTTTTAGGCTTCTCAGCAAGCCCAGAGGCTTGAAAAAGTTAAAGGGCAATGAAGTAGAATGTGAAAAAAGCACTTCAAAGCTTTGCAGCACATCAAAGGGAAGACTTTTACCCTAACCCGCCAGAGCATTGAAATTGACATACTGTGAGAGAATTTAAAGATTTTCAAGGCTACAGAGGGAAGACTTGCCATGTGACCCCCCATCCCGGGGAAGACACCGGGCCTGACCCCTCTAGCCCAGCCCAAGCCACCCCACCCCCACTCCCCCTGGAGGTAAGTGCAGAGAGGATACTCATCCCCTTGCTCTCCTTCAGAGTGCACAGCACCTGGTCCCTGCTTTTAAGGGCCAGCACTGATTGGTGCCCGTGGGTCTTTCAGCTGGGAGGTGCGGGAGCTTCACGGGAGGCTGCAACATTCCATTCCAACCTCGCTGACGAGATTGAAATGGATGCTAATGAGTTGTGGTGAGGTTTCCGCCGTTTCAGGTAGAGAACCTAACCTTGCCAAGGGGAACAGGCCGGGAGTCTCACGACAGGTTTGACGCCCAACAGGAATCCTGTTTTGGGCCTCACACCCGATTCAATGGGCCAGCGGGAATCCCGGCTCGGGGTAACAGCCCCGGAGAATCACCCCCACTGCTTTTCCTACTGGTCTTTTCTTAGCTGAAGTACTTGTCTCAGAGATTCCTCTCAATGGCCTTTCTTCCATGAGCCTACCTTTTTAGAATGTGAGTGCGAAGCTCACCCTCATCTTCTCTTTTGAACCTTTACCATTTGTGCCTTAATCCCTAAAACTCAGGGCAGCACAGTGGCGCAGTGGGTTAGCCCTGCTGCCTCACGGTGCCGAGGTCCCAGGTTCGATCCTGGCTCTGGGTCACTCCGTGTGGAGTTTGCACATTCTCCCCGTGTTTGCATGGGTTTCGCCCCCACAACCCAAAAGATGTGCAGGGGAGGTGGATTGGTCACGCTAAATTGTCCCTTAATTGGGGAAAAATGAATTGGGTACTCTAAATTTTTTTTACAAATAATTCATAAAACTCCACAGGCTCTGTCGCAGGCTCTGTCGGAGGCACTGTCGCAGGCTCTGTCGCAGGCTCTGTCGCAGGCTCTGTCGCAGGCACTGTCGCAGGCTCTGTCGCAGGCTCTGTCGCAGGCTCTGTCGCAGGCTCTGTCGCAGGCTCTGTCGCAGGCTCTGTCGGAGGCTCTGTCGGAGGCTCTGTCGGAGGCTCTGTCGGAGGCTCTGTCGCAGGCTCTGTCGCAGGCTCTGTCGCAGGCACTGTCGCAGGCTCTGTCGCAGGCTCTGTCGCAGGCTCTGTCGGAGGCTCTGTCGGAGGCTCTGTCGCAGGCACTGTCGCAGGCTCTGTCGCAGGCTCTGTCGCAGGCACTGTCGCAGGCACTGTCGCAGGCTCTGTCGGAGGCACTGTCGCAGGCTCTGTCGCAGGCTCTGTCGGAGGCCCTGTCGCAGGCACTGTCGGAGGCTCTGTCGCAGGCTCTGTCGCAGGCTCTGTCGCAGGCTCTGTCGGAGGCTCTGTCGCAGGCACTGCCGCAGGCTCTGTCGCAGGCTCTGTCGCAGGCACTGTCGGAGGCTCTGTCGCAGGCTCTGTCGCAGGCTCTGTCGCAGGCACTGTCGCAGGCTCTGTCGCAGGCTCTGTCGCAGGCACTGTCGCAGGCACTGTCGCAGGCACTGTCGCAGGCTCTGTCGCAGGCTCTGTCGCAGGCTCTGTCGGAGGCCCTGTCGCAGGCCCTGTCGGAGGCCCTGTCGCAGGCTCTGTCGCAGGCTCTGTCGCAGGCACTGTCGGAGGCACTGTCGCAGGCTCTGTCGCAGGCTCTGTCGCAGGCACTGTCGCAGGCACTGTCGCAGGCACTGTCGCAGGCACTGTCGCAGGCACTGTCGCAGGCTCTGTCGGAGGCACTGTCGCAGGCTCTGTCGGAGGCACTGTCGGAGGCACTGTCGGAGGCACTGTCGGAGGCACTGTCGGAGGCACTGTCGGAGGCACTGTCGGAGGCTCTGTCGCAGGCTCTGTCGCAGGCTCTGTCGCAGGCACTGTCGCAGGCACTGTCGCAGGCTCTGTCGGAGGCACTGTCGCAGGCTCTGTCGCAGGCTCTGTCGGAGGCCCTGTCGCAGGCACTGTCGGAGGCTCTGTCGCAGGCTCTGTCGCAGGCTCTGTCGCAGGCTCTGTCGGAGGCTCTGTCGCAGGCACTGCCGCAGGCTCTGCCGCAGGCTCTGTCGCAGGCACTGTCGGAGGCTCTGTCGCAGGCTCTGTCGCAGGCTCTGTCGCAGGCACTGTCGCAGGCTCTGTCGCAGGCTCTGTCGCAGGCACTGTCGCAGGCACTGTCGCAGGCACTGTCGCAGGCTCTGTCGCAGGCTCTGTCGCAGGCTCTGTCGGAGGCTCTGTCGCAGGCTCTGTCGCAGGCCCTGTCGGAGCAGCTGGGACCAGTCCAGTGATCACATGGGGTTCCGAGGTGAATCATCTCCAAGTGGCGCTGTGTCTTACACACCGATCCTTTGGAAAGATGAGGGACAAAGATTTTGATGGCCTGGTTTGTCGAGTTTAACCGTCAATTGTTTTATTTATTTTTTCTCAGCTCCTGGGGAGGTCCATCGACCTAAACAGACTCATCACTCAGCGAATTTCAGCTGCTATGTACAAGTCACTGGATCACGCCATCAGCAGGTTCGAGAGTGAGGATTTGACATCTGTTGTGGTAAGACCACCAGCGTCAGAGAGCTGGGAGATTGCTTTGGGTGATGATGTGTTCCGGTGTTATGGTGAATAGAACCAGACCCTGAAAGTGATACAGAAAAGTCAGCATTTTTTTTGAAGGAAGCTACTTTCTGACCGAGCCGTTGATAAGTTTAATTCCGTGAGCTTTCAACATGAAGCAAAGAGATTTGCCTTCAGCGCTTGAACACTTCTCACGAGCCTTGCGGATAAGCAGCAGCCGGGCAGTGGGACTATTTAGATGGCCGTTCCAAAGAGCTGGCACAGGAGGGGTTGGCCAAATGGCCACCTTCTGCGCTGTATAATGACATGATTGCGTCGACTGTCTCGGTGTTTGAGCACTGTCGGGAGAGTCAGTGCAGAATTTGGTCGCTAAAGTATGCCAGCTTCTCTCCCCCCCCGTCTGAATCAGCTGGTTGGACAGGATCAGTGGGTCCCAAAGCCCTGCCCCATGGATCATCAGCCCGGGATCCTCCTCCTCCTGCTCCAAGTCTGATCTGTGTGTGGATGGAAACAAACCTGGGCTTGCTTGTGATTGCTCAAGTGGGCAACCGGAAAGCAAATTCCAGAGAGACCAAAGAGAAAATGCTGGAAAATCTCAGCAGGTCTGGCAGCATCTGTAGGGATTGAAAAGAGCTAACGTTCCGAGTCCAGGTGACCCTGTGTCAAAGAACAAATAACAAAGAACAAAGAAATGTACAGCACAGGAACAGGCCCTTCGGCCCTCCAAGCCCGTGCCGACCATGTTGCCCGACTAAACTACAATCTTCTACACTTCCTGGGTCCGTATCCTTCTATTCCCATCCTATTCATGTATTTGTCAAGCTGCCCCTTAAATGTCACTATCGTCCCTGCTTCCACCACCTCCTCCGGTAGTGAGTTCCAGGCACCCACTACCCTCTGCGTAAAAAACTTGCCTCGTACATCTACTCTAAACCTTGCCCCTCTCACCTTAAACCTATGCCCCCTAGTAATTGACCCCTCTACCCTGGGGAAAAGCTTCTGACTATCCACTCTGTCTATGCCCCTCATAATTTTGTATACCTCTATCAGGTCTCCCCTCAACCTCCTTCGTTCCAGTGAGAACAAACCGAGTTTATTCAACCGCTCCTCATAGCTAATGCCCTCCATACCAGACAACATTCTGGTAACTCTCTTCTGCACCCTCTCTAAAGCCTCCACATCCTTCTGGTAGTGTGGCGACCAGAATTGAACACTATATTCCAAGTGTGGCCTAACTAAGGTTCTATACAGCTGCAACATGACTTGCCAATTCTTATACTCAATGCCCCGGCCAATGAAGGCAAGCATGCCGTATGCCTTCTTGACTACCTTCTCCACCTGTGTTGCCCCTTTCAATGACCTGTGGACCTGTACTCCTAGATCTCTTTGACTTTCAATACTCTTGAGGGTTCTACCATTCACTGTATATTCCCTACCTGCATTAGACCTTCCAAAATGCATTACCTCACATTTGTCCGGATTAAACTCCATCTGCCATCTCTCCGCCCAAGTCTCCAGACAATCTAAATCCTGCTGTATCCTCCGACAGTCCTCATCGCTATCCGCAATTCCACCAACCTTTGTGTCGTCTGCAAACTTACTAATCAGACCAGTTACATTTTCCTCCAAATCATTTATATATACTACAAAGAGCAAAGGTCCCAGCGCTGATCCCTGTGGAACACCACTGGTCACAGCCCTCCAATTAGAAAAGCATCCCTCCATTGCTACCCTCTGCCTTCTATGGCCTAGCCAGTTCTGTAGCCACCTTGCCAGCTCACCCCTGATCCCGTGTGACTTCACCTTTTGTACTAGTCTATCATGAGGGACCTTGTCAAAGGCCTTACTGAAGTCCATATAGACAACATCCACTGCCCTACCTGCATCAATCATCTTAGTGACCTCCTCGAAAAACTCTATCAAGTTAGTGAGACACGACCTCCCCTTCACAAAACCGTGCTGCTTCTCACTAATACGTCCATTTGCTTCCAAATGGGAGTAGATCCTGTCTCGAAGAATTCTCTCCAGTAATTTCCCTACCACTGAAGTAAGGCTCACCGGCCTGTAGTTCCCGGGATTATCCTTGCTACCCTTCTTAAACAGAGGTACAACATTGGCTATTCTCCAGTCCTCCGGGACATCCCCTGAAGACAGCGAGGATCCAAAGATTTCTGTCAAGGCCTCAGCAATTTCCTCTCCAGCCTCCTTCAGTATTCTGGGGTAGATCCCATCAGGCCCTGGGGACTTATCCACCTTAATATTTTTTAAGACACCCAACACCTCGTCTTTTTGGATCACAATGTGACCCAGGCTATCTACACCCCCTTCTCCAGACTCAACATCTACCAATTCCTTCTCTTTGGTGAATACTGATGCAAAGTATTCATTTAGTACCTCGCCCATTTCCTCTGGCTCCACACATAGATTCCCTTGCCTATCCTTCAGTGGGCCAACCCTTTCCCTGGCTACCCTCTTGCTTTTTATGTACGTGTAAAAAGCCTTGGGATTTTCGTTAACCCTATTTGCCAATGACTTTTCGTGACCCCTTCTAGCCCTCCTGACTCCTTGCTTAAGTTCCTTCCTACTTTCCTTATATTCCACGCAGGCTTCGTCTGTTCCCAGCCTTTTAGCCCTGACAAATGCCTCCTTTTTCTTTTTGACGAGGCCTACAATATCACTCGTCATCCAAGGTTCCCGAAAATTGCCGTATTTATCCTTCTTCCTCACAGGAACATGCCGGTCCTGTATTCCTTTCAACTGCCACTTGAAAGCCTCCCACATGTCAGATGTTGATTTGCCCTCAAACATCCGCCCCCAATCTATGTTCTTCAGTTCCCGCCTAATATTGTTATAATTACCCTTCCCCCAATTTAGCACATTCATCCTCGGACCACTCTTATCCTTGTCCACCAGTACTTTAAAACTTACTGAATTGTGGTCACTGTTACCGAAATGCTCCCCTACTGAAACATCTACCACCTGGCCGGGCTCATTCCCCAATACCAGGTCCAGTACCGCCCCTTCCCTAGTCAAAGCTAACAGTCAGAGAATGTGGGGATTATTTACACTGTGGAGTGAGAATGAAAGATGAGTCATAGCCACAGAAACCCAGGGAAACCGGGTGCTAATGGCCACAGAAACCGAGGGGAAAGAGTGCTAATGGCAGTCCCCAGAGAGAACAAAAGATGTGAAAGGCCGAACTGCAAGGAAACTAACATCAGAGGGTAAACTGTGACAGATGTGGATGTGGGGGGAGGGGAAGGGGGAAGCAAAGGGGAGAAAGGGTAAGGAAAGGTGGATAACGAAAGAGAAAATACTGGAAAATCTCAGCAAGCCTGGCAGCATCTGTAGGGAGAGAAAAGAGCTAACGTTTCGAGTCCGATGACTCTTTGTCAAAGCGGACAGCTACGTTAAGCGACGAAACATTCGCTCTTTTCTCTCCCTACAGATGCTGCCAGGCTTGCTGAGATTTTCCAGCATTTTCCCTTTCGTTTCAGATTCCACCATCCGCAGTAAATTTGCTTTTAGGAAAGGTGGATAAGATGGGTGGGGAAGTTAAATATATATAAAGAAAGACAAGAAAGAAAGAAAGAAATGTTAAAAGACAGTTAAAATGAAATGGGACGAAAACAAATGGGTCAAGGTGGGGTAGAGCTAATCATCTGAAGTTGTTGAATTCGATGTTAAGACCGGAAGGCTGTAGCGTGCCTAACCGGAAGATGAGATGTCGTTCCTCCAGTTTGCGTTGAGCTTCACTGGAACATTGCAGCAGGCCAAGAACAGACATGTGGGCACGGGAGCAGGGTCTTTTGTTAAAATGGCAAGCAACGGGAAGGCCAGGGTCCTGAATGCGCACAGACCGAAGGTGCTCAGCAAAGCGATCACCCATTCCAGAGAGAGTTCTGCAGGGCACAGTATTGGCTCCTTTGATTTTTGTAACTTAATTCAATAATTTGGACTGAATTAAAGGCCGTGATTGAGAAGTTGGCAAATGATTTAAAAAAATTGGCTGCATGGTTGTCCCACCTGGAGGACACGCCCAGCAGCGGTGACATCACAGTGGTACCCAGTCAGAGGGAGTCACCCTGGGAGTCCTCAACATGACTCTGGACCCCATTAAGTCTCAAGACACCAAGTCAAATATGGGCAAGGAAACCTCTTGCTGATTACCACATCCCGTCACCCCTCAGCTGATCAATCAATACTCCTCCATGTTGAACGCCACCCTGAGAAAACAGAGGGTGGCAAGGGCACAGCGTGCACTCTTAGGTGTGGAGATTTCAGTGCCCATCGCCAAGAGTGGCTCAGTAGCACCATCACAGACCAAACTGACTGGGTCCTCAATGACTTGGCTGTTAGACTGGGACTACAGCAGGTCGTGAGGGAACCAACAAGAGAGAAAAACACACTTGACCTCGTCCTCACCAACCTGGGTCATCTGTCCCGGACGGTGCCATGTGGAGTGATCACTGGTCAATCCTTGTGGAGACAAAATCAGGTCTTTACATTGAGGATACCCTCCAGCGTGTTGTGTGGCATTCCACCGTGCTAAAGGGGATAGTCATCGAACAGATCTAGCAACTCCAGACTGGGCATCCAGGAGGCGCTGAGGGCCATCAGCAGCAGCGGAATTGTGTCCAACCACGATCTGCAACCTCACAGCCCGGCCTATCCCCCACTCGACCATTACCAATGTTAGGGGTGAAAATATTCACACAAAGGCCTGAGTAGAAGTTTAAAAAAAGCAGTTTATTATGTCAGAATTCTGGGAGACAAGATCTGGGGGCTCCGCAGCACCTTATCCCACTTGAGCTAAGGCTGGCATGGGTTAATATACAGATACAGAAGCGAAATCAGTTCGTAATCTCATTTACATCCAGCCAATCACCTTTATTCGCGTCACAATCATTACATGCAACCAATTAGTCCTCCATTATCTCAGTCCATGCCATAAATGGTTATTAGGTTGTATTCTATTGCCTCTTCCTGTTGTTGTTAAGTTCCCAGCTCGTAGCTAGCTGGGCAAAACAGAGTTATCTTAAGGCATTTAGACCTTGGGCAAAGTCTGTCATAGTCTTTGGGTCAGCATCTGGCGATGAGTCATTTGTTTTGCACACGACTGTCTTTAGTACCAAACACAGAAAGCACATCGGGCTACGAAGTTAGCTACAATCTGCAACAATTGGCTATAATGCAACCAGCAGGTTTCACACCAACATGCCCCACAGCCATAGAATGTGAGAACAGAATTGAATATAATGTGAGATACAGAATTTTCCCACCAACACCAGCAAGCCAGGGGATCAACCCTGGTTCAATGAAGAGTGCAGGAGAGCGTGCCAGGAGCAATACCAGGCATAAGTGGGTCAACCTCGTGAAGCTACTTGTGTGCCAAACAGCAAGTAATAGACGGAGCTACGTGATCCCACAACCAATGGATCAGATCTAAGCTCTGCAGTCCTGCCACAATCCAGTCGTGAATGGTGGTGGACAATCAGACCACTCACTGGAGGAGGAGGCTCCACAAATGTCCCCATCTTCAGTGATGAGGAGCCCAGCTCGTCTGTGCAACTGACGAGGCTGAGGCATTCGCAACAAACTTCAGCCAGAAGTGCCGAGTGGATGATCCATCTCGGTCTCCCCCTGCATCGCAGGTGTCCGTCTTCGGCCAATACGATTCAGTCCACGGGAAATCAAGAAACAGCTGAAGGCACTGGATACTGAAAAGGCTATGTGCCCTGACAATATTCCTGCAACGGTGCTCACACTGTGGGTGCTGTTTCCCTTGCCAAGCTCTTCCAGTACAGCTACAACACTGACATCTCCCCGGCAATGTGGAAAATCTCCTGGTTATGTGCTGTTCAAAAAGCAGGATCAACCCAAACTGACCAATCACCGCCCGATCAGTCTACTCTCGGTAGAAGGAGTCAACAGCGCTATCGAGCAGCATTTGCTTAGCAATAGTTGTGTTCCGCCAGGGTCACTCATCTCTTCACCGCATTACAGCCTTGGCTCAAACATGGACAATAGAGCTGAACTCCAGAGGTGAGGGGAGAGTGACTGCCCTCGACATCAAGGCAGCATTTGACCGAATATGGCATCGAGGGGCCCTAGCTAAACTGGTGTCAATGGGATTTAGAACATACAGTGCAGAAGGAGGCCATTCGGCCCATCGAGTCTGCACCGACCCACTTAAGCCCTCACTTCCACCCTATCCCCGTAACCCAATAGCCCCTCCTAACATTTTTGGCCACTAAGGGCAATTTATCATGGCCAATCCACCTACCCTGCACATCTTTGGGCTGTGGGAGGAAACCGGAGCACCCGGAGGAAACCCGCGCACACACGGGGCGAAGGTGCAGACTCCGCACAGACAGTGACCCAGCGGGGAATCGAACCTGGGACCCTGGCGCTGTGAAGCCACAGTACTATCCACTTGTGCTACCGTGCTGGGAATCGGGGGGAAAATCTCGGCCGGTTTTTAAAAATAAATTTAGAGTACCCAATTCTTTTTTTTCCAATTAAGAGGCAATTTTAGCGTGACCAATTCACCCACCCTGCACATCTTTTTGGATTGTGGGGGTGAGACCCACACAGACACGGGGAGAATGTGCAAACTCCACACGGACAGTGACTCGGGGCCAGGATCGAACCCGGGTCCCTGGCACCGTGGGGCAGCAGTGCTAACCACTGCGCCACCGTGCTGCCCATACCTCGGCTGGTTAGAGTCATACCTGGCACAAAGGAAGACGATTGTGACGGTTGGAGGTCAATCATCTTACTTCCAGGGCATCACTGCAGGAGTTCCTCAGGGTAGTGCCCTGGCACAACCACCTTCAGCTGCTTCACCAATGACCCCCCTTCCATTGTAAGTGGGTAATTTCGCTGATGACTGCTGCACAATTTTCAACACCATTTGTAACAACTCAAGTTACTGAAACAACCCATGTCCAAATGCAGCAAGAGCTGGACAATATCCAGGCTTGGGCTGACAAGTGTCAAGTAACATTCACGCCACACGAGTGCCAGGCAATGACCATCTCCAACAAGAGAGATTATAACTATCACCCTTGACATTCAGTGGCATTACCATTGCTGACTACCCCACTATCAACACCCTTGGGGTTACCATTGACCAAAAACTGAACTGGACCAGCCATATATACACTATGCCTACAAGAGGCTAGGAATCCTGCGGCGGGTAACTCCCCAAAGCCTGTTCACCATCTACAAGGCACAAGTCAGAAGTGTAATGGAATACTCTCCACTTGCCTTGATGAGCGCAGTGTCAACAGTCAGGAAGCTCAACCCCACCCAGGGCAAAACAGCCCACTTGATTGCTTCCCCATCCACTCTTCCTCCACCACTGACACACAGAGTCGGCCAAGTGTGCCATCAACAAGATGCGCTGCAGCAATTCACCAAGGCTCCTTAGGCCGCGCTTTCCAAACCCACAACCGCTTCCAACTAGAAGGACAAGGGCAGCAGATACCTGGGAACCCCATCACCTGTAGATTCCCCTCCAAGTCACTCACAATCCTGACGTGGAAACATATCGGTCGTTCCTTCACTGTCGCTGGATTAAAATCTTGGAACTCCCTCCCTGACAGCACTGAGGGTGTACCTACACCACATGAACTGCAGTGGTTCAAGAAGGTGGCTCACCACCAACTTCTCAAGGGCAATTAGGGATGGGTAATAAATGCTGCCCTAGCCAGCAATGCCCACATCCGGTAAATTAATTTTAAAAATCGAGACAAGAAATGGGAACAGAATTGTAGGAGTTAGAGGTTAGAATGAATTGTTGACAAAACTCTCTGCTCTTTTACCCTATAGGAACTGGAGTGGTTGTTTGAGGTTAATCGTCTCACTCATCGCCTGCTCTCCAAACACATGACCCTGGACAGCTTTGATGCCATGTTCAGAGAGGCCAATCACAACGTGTCTGCTCCCTATGGGCGAATCACTCTTCATGTCTTCTGGGAACTCAACTTTGATTTCTTGCCCAATTACTGCTACAACGGATCAACCAATCGGTCAGTACCGTCTATCTGATGGGCGGGGTGGTGAGGTGGGGGGTTGGCATTTTCTCAGCCCCTTCTTTCCTCTGCATTCCCAATCCAGGGATTGCTCCTGGTGATCCCTCCAGCTCTCTGCAGCTGGTCGTGTCTCTTGTCACTGTCATAGTGTGACCCTCAGAGTCTAGCGATAACAAAGACCTGGATGAAGTCTAAAAAGTGACGTCCCATGGGATAGAGGGGTTGATGGCAACTTGGACCCAAAATGGGATCAACGACAGGAAGCAAAGGATGATGGTTGATGGATGTTATTGAGAATGGAGAGTGGTTTCCAACGGTGTTCCACAGGGCTCAGTGTTGGGTCCATTGCTGTTCGTTGTACATGTTAATGATTTGGACTAAAATGTGGGAGGCGTGATTGGCAGATGACAAAAAGATTGGCCGTGTAGTTGATAGTGACGAGGACGGCTGTTGACTTCAGAATGATATCAATGGTTTAGTTGAGTGAGCGGGCAAGTGGCAAATGGAATTCAATCCAGAAAAGCGTGAAGGGAAACATCTTGGGGAAGGGAAACAAAGCAAGAGAATTCTCAATAAACAGGAGGATATTGAGATGGGTTGGGGAAGTGAGATACAGGAGGATATTGAGATGGGTTGGGGAAGTGAGATACAGGAGGATATTGAGATGGGTTGGGGAAGTGAGATACCTTGGTGCGCATGTCCACAGGTCTTTGAAGGTGGCAGGACAGGTGGGCAAGATGGTCCAAGAAAGCACATGGAGGGGCGGCACGTGACGCAGTGGTTAGCACTGGGACTGCGGCGCTGAGGTTCGAATCCCAGCCCTGGGTCACTGTCTGTGTGGAGTTTGCACATTCTCCACGTGTCTGCTTGGGTTTCAGCCCCCAGAACCCAAAGATGTGCAGGTTAAGTGGATTGGCCACACTAAATTGCCCCTTAATTGGAAAATAAATACTATAAATTTATAAAAACAAAAACAATAGTTCTGGTCACCACACTACAGGAAGGGCACAATTAGCTCTGGAGTGAGTGCAAGGGAGATTCACAAGAATGTTGTCAGGGCTGGAAAATTGCAGCTATGAGGAGAGATTGGATGGGCTGGTGTTATTTTTCTTGCAACAGAGAAAGCTAAGGGGTGATCGAATTGGTATATACAAAATTATGAGGGCCTATACAGGGAGGACAGGAAAGGCATTTTTCCCCTAGCTGAGGGGTCAGGTGGTTAACGTTATTGGCAGAAAGATTAGAGGGGACATGAGGAAAAACCTATTCAGCCAGAGGGTGGTGGGTGTCTGGAATTCACTGCCAAAGTTGGCGATTGGGGCCGAAATGCTCAACTCATTTCGAAGGTACCTGGGTCTGGGTCTGAAGTGCTGTAACTTGCGAGGCTCCGGACCAGGTGGTGGAAAGTGGGATTGACTGGGGCAGAAGCGATGGGCCGAATGGCCTCGTTCAGTGCCATTTCTTTTTCTATGGATCCGCCAAGACTTCAGCAGCAGAGGAACAGAGGCCGGAGGGTGGTGTTTCAAAGTTGGGTAAGGGCAGCCTGCGAGATGCTGAGTTATGTGGCCAGGTGTCCATGGCGGAGTCAAACTCGACACCATGGCTGCGAACAATCGCAGGTTGTTACCAGGAGGGTGATGGAGTTGGTGATGAGGAAACGGAGTTTGTGACAGGGACCGAAGGCAAAGACTTTGTTCTTCCCAATATTTAGTTGGAAGGAATCTCTGCTCATCAAATACATTAAGAAGTTTTACAACACCAGGTTCAGGTCCAACAGGTTTGTTTCGATGTCTCCGCTCCGAAAGCTAGCGACATCGAAACAAACCGGTTGGACTTTAACCTGGTGTTGTAAAACTTCTTACTGTGCTCACCCCAGTCCAACGCCGGCATCTCCACATCAAATACATGGAACACATTGATACACATTCAACCCACCCAGGCCCTGTTGATATTTACCCTTTATCTGAGCAAATAATTCCAGTCACATTTGCCTGCTCCATTTCATTATCCTTCAACCCCTTTTACTTGAACCAGCTCTTCAACCTTAAACTTCAATATCGAGACTGCTTCTTTCTCAGGCACAGAACCATAGAATTCCTACAGTGCAGAGAAGGCCATTTGGCCAATCAAGTCGGCGCTGACCCTCTGAAAGAATACCCCGCCTCGACCCACTTCCCCGGCCCATCCCCACAGCCCACCTAACCTGCACACTAAGGGGCGATTTATCACGGCCAATCTATCTAGACTGCACACCTTTGGACTGTGGGAGGAAACCGGAGCACTCGGAGGAAACCCACGCAGATACGGGGAGAACGTGCAGACTCCGCACAGACAGTGCCCCAGCGGGGAATCGAACCTGGGACCCTGTAACTGTGAGGCAGCAGTGCCAACCACTGTGCCACTATGCCGCCACTGACTCAAGAGATGAATCTCATGTCTGCATATTTCTCTGCGTGAAGAGATTTCACCTGCCATCTCTGCTGAATCGTTTACATTTAATTGTATATCGTTCTTAACCCTTCAACCACCGCAAACCGTTTGCTTCTATCTATCCCAGCTCATTCTTTCATAATTTGAAACACGTCTGTTATCATGGCTCCAGCCCGAACCCGTGTTTCCTGATGTCTCGGTTTTCACACTTTAGACTTGGACAATTCTTCTCACTGTGAGATACCTGAGCGAGCACCGTCCACCCAACAGGGAATACCCGGACCAGGGTGATCAGCTGGAGAGAGAGAAGGATAAGTTTGCTTTTTAAGCTGACAGACAACTTTGCAGAAATTGGGAAACATTTGGTAAATTAAATTATGTTTGCAACAAAATTGGAACGAAGATGCATTGTTAAATATAGAGGAGACTTTACTCTGTATCTAACCCCATGCTGTACCTGTCCTGGGAGTGTTTGATGGGGACAGTGTAGAGGGAGCTTTACTCTGTATCTAACCCCATGCTGTACCTGTCCTGGGAGTGTTTGATGGGGACAGTGTAGAGGGAGCTTTACTCTGTATCTAACCCCGTGCTGTACCTGTCCTGGGAGTGTTTGATGGGGACAGTGTAGAGGGAGCTTTACTCTGTATCTAACCCCATGCTGTACCTGTCCTGGGAGTGTTTGATGGGGACAGTGTAGAGGGAGCTTTACTCTGTATCTAACCCCGAGCTGTACCCCCGAGCTGTACCTGTCCTGGGAGTGTTTGCTGGGGACAGTGTAAAGGGAGCTTTACTCTGTATCTAACCCCGTGCTGTACCTGTCCTGGGAGTGTTTGCTGGGGACAGTGTAGAGGGAGCTTTACTCGGTATCTAACCCCGTGCTGTACCTGTCCTGGGAGTGTTTGATGGGGCAGTGTAGAGGGAGCTTTACTCTGTATCTAACCCCGTGCTGTACCTGTCTTGGGAGTGTTTGATGGGGACAGTGTAGAGGGAGCTTTACTCTGTATCTAAACCCGTGCTGTACCTGCACTGGGAGTGTTCGATGGGAACAGTGTAGAGGGAGCTTTACTCTGTATCTAAACCCGTGCTGTACCTGTCCTGGGAGTGTTTGATGGGGACAGTGTAGAGGGAGCTTTACTCTGTATCTAACCCCGTGCTGTACCTGTCCTGGGAGTGTTTGCTGGGGACAGTGTAGAGGGAGCTTTACTCTGTATCTAACCCCGTGCTGTACCTGTCCTGGGAGTGTTTTAAGGGGTCAGTGTAGAGGGAGCTTTACTCTGTATCTAACCCCATGCTGTACCTGTCCTGGGAGTGTTTTAAGGGGTCAGTGTAGAGGGAGCTTTACTCTGTATCTAACCCCCTGCTGTACCAGTCCTGGGAGTGTTTGATGGAGGCAGTGTCGAGGGAGCTTTACTCTGTATCTAACCCCGTGCTGTACCTGTCCTGGGAGTGTTTGATGGGGACAGAGTAGAGGGAGCTTTACTCTGTATCTAACCCCGTGCTGTACCTGTCCTGGGAGCGTTTTAAGGGGTCAGTGTAGAGGGAGCTTTACTCTGTATCTAACCCCGTGCTGTACCAGTCCTGGGAGTGTTTGATGGGGACAGTGTAGAGGGAGCTTTACTCTGTATCTAACCCCGTGCTGTACCTGTCCTGGGAGCGTTTTAAGGGGACAGTGTAGAGGGAGCTTTACTCTGTATCTAACCCTGTGCTGTACCTGTCCTGGGAGTGTTTGAGGGGGATGTGTAGAGGGAGCTTTACTCTGTATCTAACCCTGTGCTGTACCTGTCCTGGGAGCATTTTAATGGGACAGTGTAGAGGGAGCTTTACTCTGTATCTAACCCCGTGCTGTACCTGTCCTGGGAGTGTTTGATGGGAACAGTGTAGAGGGAGCTTTACTCTGTATCTAACCCCGTGTTGTACCTGTCCTGGGAGCGTTTTAAGGGGACAGTGTAGAGGGAGCTTTACTCTGTATCTCACCCTGTGCTGTACCTGTCCTGGGAGTGTTCGATGGGGACAGTGTAGACGGAGCTTTACTCTGTATTTAACCTCGTGCTGTACCTGTCCTGGGAGTGTTTGATGGGGACAATGTCGAGGGACCTTTCTCTGTATTTAACCCCGTGCTGTACCTGTCCTGGGAATGTTCGATGGGGACAGTGTAGAGGGAGCTTTACTCTGTATTTAACCCCGTGCTGTACCTGTCCTGGGAGTGTTTGATGGGTGCAGTGTAGAGGGAGCTTTACTCTGTATCTTACCCCGTGCTGTACCTGTCCTGGGAGTGTTTGATGGGGACAGTGTAGAGGGAGCTTTACTCTGTATCTAACCCCGTGCTGTACCTGTCCTGGGAGTGTTTGATGGGAACAGTGTAGAGGGAGCTTTACTCTGTATCTAACCCCGTGCTGTACCTGTCCTGGGAGCGTTTTAAGGGGACAGTGTAGAGGGAGCTTTACTCTGTATCTAACCCTGTGCTGTACCTGTCCTGGGAGTGTTCGATGGGGACAGTGTAGACGGAGCTTTACTCTGTATTTAACCTCGTGCTGTACCTGTCCTGGGAGTGTTTGATGGGGACAGTGTAGAGGGAGCTTTACTCTGTATTTAACCCCGTGCTGTACCTGTCCTGGGAATGTTCGATGGGGACAGTGTAGAGGGAGCTTTACTCTGTATTTAACCCCGTGATGTACCTGTCCTGGGAGTGTTTGATGGGTGCAGTGTAGAGGGAGCTTTACTCTGTATCTTACCCCGTGCTGTACCTGTCCTGGGAGTGTTTGATGGGGACTGTGTAGAGGGAGCTTTACTCTGTATCTAACCCCGTGCTGTACCTGTCCTGGGAGTGTTTGATGGGGACAGTGTAGAGGGAGCTTTACTCTGTATCTAACCCCGTGCTGTCCCTGTCCTGGGAGTGTTTGATGGGGACAGTGTAGAGGGAGCTTTACTCTGTATCTATCCCTGTGCTGTACTTGTCCTGGGAGTGTTTGACTCTGACATTCTGACCTTGAACTTCACTGTGACCTGCCTGCCACTTACAGCCTTAACCCTGAATGAGCAGAATCTTCACAAAATCAAGTTTATTTCTCTTGCCGTGAAACAACCTCTTTTTCTTTGCAAACCCAGGTTTGTTCGGACTGCAATTCCCTTTACAGATGAGCCACAGAGGGACAAACCTGCCAGTGTCCAGCCATATTACCTGTATGGGTCAAAGGTGAGTGGGAGATGCCTGACTACCTGGTTAATGATGTGATGCTGGAATAAATTATATATGTACTGGATTCTCAATCCAGAAACTTGAGCAATGTGGTGAATGTATTGCTGTAACAATTCACCATGTGCATATCTGTATTACGCTGTTGCCCATGTGGGCTCCACCTATGGGCCATTGTAAGGTATTACCTATGATGTAGCATGTTGGGGCCTGTGTGGGCTCCGCCCCTGGTTCCACCCCTTGAGGGGAGGTATAAAGAGCAGTCGCCCTGTAGGCGGCTCCCACTAACAGATCAGTCGCAGGCAGGCACTGTTCTAGTTGATTAAAGCCACAGTTTACTTCTACTCCTGGTTTTGTGTGACTTGATGGTCGCATCAAGAAATATTTGTTAAGTTTTAAATTTTATGCTTCACTGAATGTTGTTTTTTCAATGCTTTTTTTTAAACTAATATGTTTGGGTTTATTCTTGGACCCAATGCGGAACTTAACCCTTTGACGTTCTGTCGCTGTGTGCAGGCCAATGTATGGCAGCCATTTTGTGCCAGCAATCTCCCAGTTGCAGTCACAAGATGGATGATTGCATAATCTGTTTATTTCTTGGCGGTGTTGGTTGAGGGAGGAATGTTGACCGGTATACTGGCAGAACTTCCAATCATGCCATGGAATCTTTAACATCCACCTGAACGGAACAGGTGAAAGGGAATCACAGGAGATTATGGGTGCAATTTAACGGCCGTGTTGTGTCAGGCGTGGATCGTGCCAGTTAGGTCGCAGGAGAAGCCGAAACCGGGATCCGTGCCGGACGCTGGCCACTTTGCGATCTAACTGGCCCGCTTCTGTTGGCAGGTTGCAGCTCCTGCCTGGGCAGGTCAGTCGCAAATTATCCCCAATTTTTCTTTTTTGAAAATATTTCTATTTTATTTTTAGCATTTTCAATTATCACCAATTAAGGACAATCTCCATCTCATTAACGAGATCTATCGTACCTATCTAACAGCCTCTTGGGATCTAACTGCACCCCAGTGAGAGGTCACACGGGTGCCGATTATTACTGGTCCTCACAATTGTGGACCTGGCGTAACAGCACCAAGGGGTGGGGGGTCTCCCAGGTCATTAGAGACTCTTGGGGGGTCAAGGACAGGGCAGGGTGGCACCCTGGCTCTCCCTCTGGCACCCGGGCACATTGGCACTGCCTGACTGGCACCCTGGCACTGCCAAGGTGCCCAGGTGGCACTGGCAGGGGCACCGGCAGGGTGGCAGTGCCATGGTGCCCGGGTGCTAAGGTGGCACTACCAAGGGCCAAGGATTGAGGGAGGCCATGTCCATGAAGGGAGAGATGAGGGAGTTATAGATGGTGGTGTATGGGGGGGAGGGGGCGAAGAGACGGGGGGAGGGCGAGTATGAAAGAGCTTCTGAAAGGTTGGGGAGGGAGTGAAGAGTTGGAGTTCTGAAGCGAGGGCCTAAAATGGGGCGTGGCGAGGCCTGGAAATGGGGGGGACTCAGCAACCCCATCGCGGGGTATCCTCACTTGGGCTGGGGGGTAATGCCCATGTCTGTCTGGGTGACATTGCCTGTGTGTGGAGTAATGCCTATGTGTGTGTGGGGGGTGACATTGCCTGTGGGTAAAGGGTGTGGCGGACCTTCAAGCTCACTCGGAGATTGGGACACCATTCCAAATGGAGGCCCGATCTCGGAGGAGCCAGTCGGGCTGGCGGGTTCAGTTCCCCCAGGCCCAAAAGAATGATTAAGTGTGGTTAAATAGCGGGGTAGATCTCACCGACAAAGCCAACAGGGAAAATCCCAGCCAAACCCTCCCGAAATGACACTTGGAAACCTTTCCGATATAGCGCCCAAAATGTGGTGAGCGTGTGGGCTTGATGGAGCAAATGGCTTTTCTTGCGCTATGAATTATTTTGCACGGCACACTGGGGACACCTTTCCAGTATTCAGGAACGTGGGTCGGAAATCCCGGCCCACCCCCTGTGCAATCTCCCCACCGTTTTGCTTTGAGAATTGCAGCAATTCTCCCTCACTGTAGAATCAGAAAATTACCTCCCCTGATTGGCCGGAGCAAATGGCCCATCGCGGACAGTCCCCAGACCTCCACACAACAGCTTTGTTATCGTCCAGTGTAAAAGTTACTTTGTAATAAAAGCGAATCACTGCGGAAGCTGGAATCTTTGACAAAGAGTCATCGGACTCGAAACGTTAGCTCTTTTCTCTCCCTACAGACCTGCGGAGAATTTCCAGCATTTTCTCTTTGGTAAAAGTTACTTTGGCTGCACACCTGGCAATCGGCCTGGCCACCCGGCCAGTGCTGCTGTTTATGCTCCATGTGAGCCTCCTTCCACCTTTATTGATTTACCCTCATCCATCCTTCTATTCCTTTCGCACTCACATGGATTCCCCTTGAAGGCAGCCCTGCTGCTTGACTAACGGTCAGTCCTTTGTGGTTGGAGATGTCACATTCTCCACACCCTCGAGGTGAATTTGAGCGACGGCACACCGCCGTTTCAATGCACTCCCGTACGGATCTGGAACGGAGGAGACCCGAGTGTGAAATGAACGATTCCCTGCTCTCAACAGAGAAAACAAATTTCACAAACTATGGCTGCAATGCAACCCCCCTCCAACCCGTGCCGCCCCGGTGGGACTGTGCGATTGCTGGGTTCGCGATATGGTTGTATGTGACAGTGAGATCCGTTCCACTTCAGATAATAACACAAGGGCTCTCCCCCACCCCCCCCAACTCCTCAAAGGGGTCACATTCAGCGAATTGCTTCAGACTGGTGAACTTTGGCGGGTAATGTTACAAGCGCCGCTCTGTCCTTGTTAACCGTCTGCGCTTCCTCTAAATTCTGTCTTCTCAGCCCCTGAATATCGCCTTCACGCACATCTACAGCGTCTTCCGCAATTTTGTGGGTCCCCCTCACTTCAAAACCATCTGCCGCCTGCTCGGTTACCAGGGTATCGCTGTGGTGATGGAGGAGCTACTGAAAATTGTCAAAAGTCTGGTAAATGATTGTCTCCGACAAGGGCAGGTCTAAAGAAAGGGTTAACCTGCTGATGCCGAGAGCACAGGACCCTCCAGTGCTGTACAGTCAATGAAGTACTTTTGACTGTAATTACTGTTGTAATGTCGGTAATGTGACAGCCAATTTGTGCTCAGAAACTGCAAAACTCTCACAAACAGGACTATGATAATGACCGGATGATATGTTTTATAGATGTTGACGGAGGGATCGATATTGATGAAGGCACAGGGGCAACTTCTGCAAACTTAGTCAAAATAGTGTGTGGGATTTTACAGCCCTTCCCAACGGTAGGATCCCGCCAAAGCCAACCCCTCGTGGGGGATTCACCGGTGGGGGACCGTGAGGGGGCAGTGGGAGGACCGGGTTTGTGGATTCAGTGGGGGGCCTAGGTGAGGCACGGGAGGGAGGGGATGCATCACAGAGGGCTACATGTGCGCTTAATGGAGTTTAATGGGGGCTGGTTTAGCACGGTGAGCTAAACCGCTGGCTTGGTAATGCTCCACAAGGCCAGCAGCGCGGGTTCAATTCCCGTACCGGCCTCCCCGAGCAGGCGCCTGAATGTGGCGACTAGGGGCTTTTCACAGTAACTTCATTGAAGCCTACTTATGACAATAAGCGATTATTATTTTATGAGAGCTGGTTTAGCACAGGGCTAAATCGCTGGCTTTGAAAGCAGACCAAGGCAGGCCAGCAGCACTGTTCGATTCCCGTACCAGCCTCGCCGAACAGGCGCCGGAATGTTGTGACTAGGAGTTTTTCACAGTAACTTCATTTGAAGCCTACTTGTGACAATAAGCGATTTTCATTTTTCATTTCATTTCATTAATGCCTCCTGTATGATTCTATGTCACAGTTGCAGGGCACCATCTTGCAGTACGTGAAGACCCTCATCGAGGTGATGCCTAAGATCTGTCGCCTACCTCGACACGAGTACGGATCCCCAGGTCAGTGGACAGCAAGCGAGAGGTACCTGGCAATTGACCCATGTGACCCTGAGCAACCCCAGTCAAATCAGGCCGGGATGTGCAGTGAGGTGGGGCTGAGTGGGTGGCCAGGGTTTTACTGTTGTCGCTCACTTCACCCATACACCCTCCCACCTAATGTTCAGACAGTGGCTGCCTCACCCACACATCCTGGGAATGAATCTCTCAGCCTGACAGCTGCTCTCTATCTGACAAAGTTTCTGCTGCCTCGGTCCTAAATCACGAAATTACAGAATAATGCAGCACAAAAGAGGCCACCCTCCCCCTTGTGTCTGTTCTGGTTCTGTCCGCTTAGTCACACTCTCCCACCTTTCCCCAAAGGCCCGCAGATTTCTGCAAAGCCTGTATTTATCCAATTCTCTTTGACTGTTACTATTGCACCTGCTTCCGCGAGCATTTCAGGCAGTGAATTCCAGATCAGAAGCAAAAGCGAACTATTTCTCTGTTTTACTTCATTCACGTTCGGTGGTGCACCGCTTTCTAATGAGTTTGAAATCCATTTGTAAAGGACCAGTTTAGATTAAATGCACAGAGGAAATTATTCCCCCATGTGGGGCATTGTTGTATTGAGAGATTTCTAATCTCCAGGTGGTTTTCCTCTTATCTTGAAACTTTTGATGTAAGAAGTTGCCCGTAACTGCTTGTGGGCAGCACGTTGGGTAGCACAGTGGTTAGCACTGTTGCTTCACAGCGCCAGGGTCTCGGGTTCGATTCCCGGCTCGGGTCACTGTCTGGGCGGAGTCTGCACGTTCTCCCCGTGTCTGCGTGGGTTTCCTCCGGGTGCTCCGGTTCCCTACCACAAGTCCCGAAAGACGCGCTGTTATAGGAGCTGGTTTAGCACAGTGGGCTAAACAGCTGGTTTGTAATGCGGAACAAGGCCAGCAGCGCGTGTTCAATTCCCGTACCGGCCTCCCCGAACAGGCGCCGGAATGTGGTGACTAGGGGCTTTTCACAGTAACTTCACTGAAGCCTACTTGTGACGATAAGCAATTATTATTATTATTATTATTATGAATTCTCCCTCCGTGTACCCAAACAGGCGCCGGAGTGTGGCAACTAGGGGGTTTTCACAGTAACTTCATTGCAGTGATAATGTAAGCCTACTTGTGACAATAAAGATTATTATTATTCACCAGCAGGAGGGAAGTAGGGAGAGTAGAGATTGTGAGGAGTTGGAGAAAGGCCGAGGGAGCATAGGTCCGGGTGGTATTGGACGTGGAGGAGGGAAGATGATGATAAAACATCACCTCCCATTAAGTGAATGTCGAACTTTGAGGCAGCGGTTTTGAGGGAGTTGATGAAGGGGATGGGGGAGTATGAGTGAGAAGCTCTTGAGGCAGAGTGACTGAAGGTGCCGTGTCGGGGAGGGGTGAGGGGCACAGTCAATTTAACCAGAGCGACAAAGATTATTGCTTAGAAAACCTCTTACTCACCTGGTGGGGCTAAACTTTGCAGGAATCCTCACAATCCTGGATATGCTACGGGAGGACAAGTGTCGTGAGGTGCCCAGGATGTGTCCAGTGACGGTGATGAGGATCAGTGTTGCGAGGGTCAGTGTGATTGGAGTAAGGGTGATGTGGTCAGTACTGACAGGCCAAGGGTCAGTGTGATTGGGTCAGTGTTGAAAGGGCTCAGGGGGAGGATGGCAATGTGACAGAGGGGTCGGTGTGATTGGGTCAGTGTTGATGGGGGTCAGGGTGGATCAGTTTGATAGAAAGTGTTTGATAATGTACTGTACAAAAGGCTACTTGATAAGATAAGAGCCCATGGTTTTGGCGTAGTATATTAACATGGATAGAGGATTGGCTAACTGATAGAAGTTGGGATAGGAGGGGCATTTTCAGTATTGCAAAATGTAACCAGAGGTGTGCCACAGGGATCAGTGCTGGGCCACAATTATTTACAATATATATTAATAACTTGGACGAGGAAAGTTAATGTACTATTGGCAAGTTTGTGGATGACTCAAAAATCGGTGGCCACAAAAAGTCCACAGCTTAGGTGAGTGAGTAAAAACTTGGCAGATGGAATATAATGTAGGAAAATGTGAAGGTATGCACTTTGGTAGGTAGAATAAAGGAGCTGAATAGTAATCAAATGGAGAAAGACTGCAGAAATCTGCAGCGCAGAGGGAGCTGGGGGTCCTTGTCCATATGTAACAAAAAGTGCAAGTTCATCAGGTAATTGGGAAGGCAAATTGAATATTGGCTTTTATTTCAAAGGAAATGGGAGTATAAAAATAGGGGAGTCTTGCTAAAACTATACAAGGCATTAGTCAGACCACACCGGGAATACTGTGAACAGTTCTGATCCCCTTATCACAGGAAAGATGTACTGACATTGGAGACAGTCCAGAGAAGGTTCGCAAGGTTGATCCCTTGGGTAAGGAGGGATTTTATTATGATGAGAGGTTAAGTAGGTTGGGTGTGTACTCATTGGTGGTGAGAAGGTGACCTTATTAAGACATATAGGATTGCCAGGGGCTTGACAGGGTGGATGCTGAGAGGTTCTTTTCCGTTGTGGGAGAGTCTAGGGCCAGAGGGCATAATCTCCGAGTAAGGGCTCCGAGACAGAGGTGAGGAGGAATTTATTCTCTCAGGGGGTGTTAATCTGTGGAATTCTTTACCGCAGAGAGTCGTAGAGGCCGGATCATTAAGTACATTCAAGGCTGAGATAGACAGATTTTTAATTAGTCAGGGAATCGAGGGTTATGGGGTGAAGGCAGAAAACGAGTTCAGGATTGTCACAGCAGATCAGCCATGTTCTGATTAAATGGTGGAACAAACTCGATGGGCCGAATGGCATACTTCTGATCCAATGTCTTAAGGTCTCATCAGGGGTTGTTGTGATTGGATCCATGTTGATGGGGGTCCGGGTGGGTCAGCATGACTGATCAGGGGTCGGTGTGATTGGCTCCGTGTTGATGGGGTCAGTGCAGCAGATCAGAGGTCAGTGAGATTGGGTCAGTGTTGATGGGGTCAGGGTTCAGTGTGACAGATCAGGGGTCGGTATGATTGGGTCAGTGTTGATGGGGTCAGGGGTCAGTGTGATAGATCAGGGGTCAGTATGATTGGGTCAGTGTTGATGGGGTCAGTGTGATAGATCAGGCGTCAGTGTGATTGGGTCTGTGTTGATGGGGGTCAGGGGTCAGTGTGGCAGACCAGGGGTCGGTGTGATTGGATCCGTGTTGATGGAGTCAGGGGTCAGTGTGATGGATATGGGGTCGGAGTGATTGGGTCAGTGTTGACGGAGTCAGGGGTCAGTGTGACGGATATGGGGTCGGAGTGATTGGGTCAGTGTTGACGGAGTCAGGGATCAGTGTGTCAGATTGGAGGTCAGTGTTGACGGGGTCAGGGGTCAGTGTGTCAGATTGGCGGTTGGTGTGATTGGGTCAGTGTTCATGGGGTCAGGGGTCAGTGTGTGGGATGTTATTGATCAGTAAGATGGAGTTCAGAGATGTAATGAGATGATGGTGAAATCTTATCGATTGTAACCTGCCCTTATCTGTTCCAGGAATCCTGGAGTTTTTCCACCACCAACTCAAGGACATCATTGAGTATGCAGAACTGAAGACTGACGTGTTCCAAAGTCTCCGAGAGGTCGGCAATGCAATCCTTTTCTGCTTGCTCATCGAGCAAGCCTTGGTAAGCATTGAGAAAGGGCACAATTGGTGGAGAATCCCAGTGTCGCTCTTCCCAGGATGAGCGTGATAGCGTCATTCTCCTCCGATTGGACATATGACCCAGAGGATGGATCTGTTACTGTTCAATGTTGAAAGCCCTCCTGGTTCCAGAGACCAAAAGTGCTGCAAACATTACATATACGGGAGGCGTTTGAGATTTTAAGGATTGCTTTGAAGCATTGAGATGAGCCTGGAGCTAGAGAGGCTAACGAGGTAACTTCAGTCAGCGAGTTAGCGTTAGACAGATGGGCTTCGATGGTCTTGGAAGGATGGGAATATAGGAGGGATGGCAGGATGGGGAGTTAGGATACTATAGGAATGCGTTTTGACGGGAGGGTTATAGGGCTGGAGGAGTGGGGCTTGGAAAGGATTGTTGGGGTGTTATTAATTCTCCAAACCATTAAGAAGCCAGAGGCTGAAGCCATGGGGTTTTTCACTAATCAGCTCTGAAGCTGGTAGATAATGGTTGGTGAATTCCAAATATTATGATTCTGGGTTGAATCGATGTTGGTATTTGTTGGGTTTTTGCTGCTTTGTAAATTGAACGTGAATCCTGATCTCAGTGACTCCAGCTGGCCTTTCCCTTACTTTACAGTCTCAAGAAGAGGTTTGTGATTTGCTGCATGCAGCACCTTTCCAGAACATTCTACCCAGGGTCTACATCAAAGGTCAGCAGTTTCAAAGTAACATTGTGTGTCCATGACTGTGTGCCTGTAACTCCATGTGTGTGTGTGTGCATGTATGTGTACCTCCATGTGTGTGTGTGCTTGTATGTGTACCTCCATGTGTGTGTGTGTGTATGTATGTGTACCTCGGGCAGCACAGCGCAGTGGTTAGCACTTCTGCATCACGGCACCGAGGTCCCAGGTTCGAATCCTGGCCCTGGGTCACTGTCCGTGAGGAGTTTGCACATTCTCCCCAAGTCTTGCGTGGGTTTCACCCCCACAACCCAAAGATGTTCAGGGTAGGTGGATTGGCCACACTAAGTTGCCCCTTAATTGGAAAAACTGAATTGGGTACTAAATTTTTTTTTTTAAATGAATGTGTACCTCCATGTGTGTGTGCATGTATGTGCAATTCCATGTGTGTGTGTGCATGTATGTGCAACTCCATTGTGCGTGTATGCTTGTATGTGTACCTCCATGTGTGTGTGTGCATGTATGTGCAACTCCATGTGTGTGTGTGCATGTATGTGCACCTCCATGTGTGTGTGCATGTATGTGCACCTCCATGTGTGTGTGTGTGCATGTATGTGTACTTCCATGTGTGTGTGCACGTATGTATCTCCATGGGGGCAGTATTGAGCCTCTGTTCGCTGTCAGTGTAAACAACGACTCAGGCAAAACATGCCCCTAGAGTTGGGAAACAAGACTCTCGCTGGTGAAGTCTAATTTCCTGATTCTTCCTGTCCTCGCCGGTGATGTAACTGGGCGGGAACCTCGTTCCCCCAAATTTTAATACATTTAAATCAAATTAAAGAGCTTCCCAGCCACCTGATCACCTCTGCCTCACTGAATCACGTCGGTGAGGTTTACAACGGGGTATATACGAATGTAAATCTGTCAAGGAGAACCTGCCGGGGACGGCAAAGTAAGTATAGCGCCCGGGGGAGCGAGACATGCCCTGGCACTGCCCCTGGCACAGGTTGGCACAGCCCCGGACACAGGTGTGGGGCATTGCCAGGTTGGCAGTGCCAGGGATGGGTCCTCTGGGGAGTCCTATGGGGGGAGTGCGTGTGTGTTGGAGGGGAGCTGACCCTGTGAGGGCAGGGGGGGGGGGGAGATGGGGAATGCCCCTGATACTTGTGTGATGGGAGTGTAGGGGAGCAGAGCCCCCGATACTTCTGTGCTGGTGGGGCGGTGGAGGAGAAGAGCTTCCAATAGTTCTGTGGTGAGGGGAAGGGCGGGGGTCACCCCACTGCTTGTGGGGGGGGGGGGGTCCTCCGTGTCGCTGATCGGGGTGTCTTTCCAAGATGGCGTCCCGATGTCTGCGCAGCAAACCTTGCTGGCTCTATCAGGCTGCGCTCCACCGGAGTGACGGCAGAAACCAAGCCCCCTGACTGTCTGTGCATTGAGTGGCTGAAATCATCTGGAGCGATACAGGCCGGTTTTCCGTTAGAGCCTGACGCCCTGACAAACCCGAGTTGATGTTATAACTGGACGGAAGATTCCAGAATGGTACCCCGAGTCCGCTGACCGTAACATTTACATTTTTTGCTAAGAGTGGAGGAACAAGAGTCTCAGGACCTGTAATCAATTTTAACAACAAGAAAAAAAGTGTTTATTTCTCCCGTTGTCTGCGTGGGTCTCACCCCCGTAACCCAAAGATGTTTAAGGTAGGTGAATTGGCCAAACTAAATTGCTCTTTAATTTAATAAAAGGAATTGGCCATTTTAAATTCACTTTAAAAAAAAAAGATTTAAAAAAAAATTAAACATGAAAAAATTAGATTATTATATAATACTCCTTTACCCCCAATCTCCCCCCACCCCCACATCCCCATTTTAACAAATACATACAAAATTTATGATTAACATGGATTGCAAAGTACATTTTAAACTATAATGGTATCATTAACCACACTGATTGGCTGTGGTCAAATACACACTCCGCTTTGAATCCAAGTTAGTGTCTATGAATTTCTCCTCAGAATTGCCACGTGAGAGTTTCCGAACTCCAGTCCCAAAAATACTCTTGAAAATATCTCACAATCATGCTTTCCTTTAGCGGTTTGCATTCCAAAGTCCGGCCCAGATTTTCCAACAGACTCGGTTTAAAAAAGCTTTCACTCCACTTTTAACAATGAATCCAGCATCCAGATTTTGTCACTTCCCCTTTAGGATTTCTTTGTTTTGACTGTTGTACAAACTGTTGACAATTGCTTTAAGCTGGTGACTGTAACTTCTCTTTTTCATTCAGAACACTTTGTTTACTTCTCCCTCTGAATTTTCCTGAACAATACCTTGGTATCTGTTCTCTTAACTTTAGTCTTCTTTCGACATTCCTCATGTCCCAATTCCCAGGTTATCTGGTCTGTATCTGGTTAGAATGGCCGCAGTGCAGAAAGAGGTTATTCGGCCCATCGTGTCTGCACTGACCCTCTGAAAGAACACTCTACCCAAGCCCACTCCCCCACCCTAGCCTGTAACCCTGTGCATTGATCACGGCCAATCGCAGGAATGCTGAGAGGGAGAGTGACGAGGTTAACAAGAGCTGGTGATCACAGATACACGAGTCCGAGGATGGTCGCCACGCTTTGGACAATTTGGAAAGTGATATTGGGTCAGTGAATTTCTCATGCAGCCAGTGGTTCAGGAGAGAAATGATGTGGATCTGTATAGGTAAGCAGCCAATGAGAGATCGGTACAGATCCTGGTGAAAGATTGAACTGGAAGAGTGCCAGAAGACATGGGGAAAGTGGTGTGAAACTGAGTGTAATTTGGTGTTTTGTTAACAGAGGGCGAACGTTTGGAAGTCCGAATGAAACGCTTGGAAGCAAAATACGCTCCTCTCCACCTTGTTCCTTTAATTGAAAGACTGGGAACACCACAGGTAAGGGAGCGATTATCCTGTAGCATTGTGTTCCCTAAACCCACATTACACTCAATCATTTTCCTGAGTCGATACTGGCAGCGGTAGACTTCAAGAGACTCAGCCAGCGGGAGACACACTCGGTAGGAACCTCACCCCCCCCCCCCCCCCCCGTCAACCTCACTCAACGGGAGACACAGTGGGCACCTCATCCAATGGGAACTCACCAACGGGTGACTCGGCCAATGGGAGACTAGTCCAGCGGGAGACTCTCCCAGCGGGAATTTCACCCAGCGGATACATGACCTAGAAAGGACTTTCACCCAGCCGGTGACTTACCCAGCGTGAACCACACCCAGAAGGGACCTCACCCAGAGGGGAGCCTCGTCCAATAGGAATCTCAGCCAGTGGGAGCCTCACCCAATGGGACACTACCCAGCAGGAACCTTGCAGAATAGGACATATACCCAATGGAAACCCAGCCCAGCACCAGTCATGAGACAGTCCCTGGAATCTTCAGTATTGTGCCATGGTCAATCACTAGCGCATCAGATTTTGCCACAAGCTAACAGCAACAGTTTTGCAACGCTTGCCTGTGAGACCCACCGTCTGCTCTCTCGACTCTGTTCCCACTAAACTGCTAACCGCTCAACTCTTCCAGCTGGCCCCCACGCCAGCTGATATAGTTCACGGTTCTCTCCGCTTGGGTATCAGTCCTCACTCCTTCAAACCTGCCATCGTCACCAATCTCCTCAAACCCCTTGATGTCATCATCCTTGCAAACCTCCCTTTCCTCCCCACAGTCCATGGAAGTGCGGGCAGCACGGTAGTGTAATGGTTAGCACAATTGCTTCACAGCTCCAGGGTCCCAGGTTCGATTCCGGCTTGGGTCACTGTCTTTGCGGAGTCTGCACGTCCTCCCCGTGTGTGCGTGGGTTTCCTCTGGGTGCTCCGGTTTCCTCCCACAGTCCAAAGATGTGCAGGTTAGGTGGATTGACCATGATAAATTGCCCTTCGTGTCCAAAATTGCCCTTAGTGTTCGGTGGGGTTACTGGGTTATGGGGATAGGGTGGAGGTGTTGACCTAGGGTAGGGTGCTCTTTCCAATAGCCGGTGTAGACTCAATGGGCCGAATGGCCTCCTTCTGCACTATGCTACCATCCTTGCTGTCTCCTTCACGTGACTGGGTGTGAAAGTACGCCTTGATTTACATTACTGTGAAGCATCCTGAGACATTTGACTATGCTGAAGACCTTGTGTAATTGCAAATTGTTGTTCTTGTGGCCAGAACATAAGCTAACGTAACAGGTGGGACGGGGGGTTAGTTTCCGCAAAGACCCTTGATTACGGGCAAACTGCTCGCTGTTTGCCCTGCGGTGAAGCCAGATGGAGCCACGACCTGCACGCCCACGTTAATGAGATTTTCCTGGAAATCTCCTACCTTCCCGTAAGATTTGATGCTCGAGGACGCGGCTTGACCTCTGCCCTGTGAGACCCTTGCCCGAGCCGCGGCCTCGAGCATCACCAGCAGCCAAAGCAAGGTGACCAGCCGACAATGTCGGCCTCTGACGAGTTTCTTTCCTAAATAAAAATTGTTTTACCCCCCCAGAACTTTTCGCAGCGATGGAAAGACAATCTACCGGTCAGTGTAAGTAAACTCCATAAAACCTTTAGCTCATCGCAGCCGAGGTAGCCCCGGGGCTGGGGCAGCATCAGCCTTGGGGGTGGGGGAGGGTGGGAATTGGGGCCAATTACCCCAACCAGAATTAGGGTGTGTGGGACCCATACCCCAGTGAGAGTCAGTGTGTGTGGGACCCGTAGTCCAGTGAGAGTCAGTGTGTGTGGAGCCCGTACCCCAGTGAGAGTCAGTATGTGTGGAGCCCGTACCCCAGTGAGAGTCAGTGTGTGTGGAGCCCGTACCCCAGTGAGAGTCAGTGTGTGTGGGACCCATACCCAAGTGAGAGTCAGTATGTGTGGAGCCCATACCCCAGTGAGAGTCCGTGTGTGTGGAACCCGTACCCCAGTGAGAGTCAGTGTGTGTGAAACCTGTACCCCAGTGAGAGTCAGTGTGTGTGGAACTGTACCCCAATGAGAGTCAGTGTGTGTAGAACCCAGACCCCAGTGAGAGTCAGTGTGTGTGGAACCCGTACCCCAGTGAGAGTCAGTATGTGTGGAACCCGTACCCCAGTGAGTGTCAGTGTGTGTAGAACCCGTACCCCAGTGAGAGTCAGTATGTGTGGAGCCTGTACCCCAGTGAGAGTCGGTGTGTGTGGAACCCATACCCCAGTGAGGGTCAGTGTGTGTGGGACCCATACCCCAGTGAGAGTCAGTATGTGTGGAGCCCGTACCCCAGTGAGAGTCCGTGTGTGTAGAACCCAGAACCCAGTGAGAGTCAGTGTGTGGAACCCGTACCCCAGTGAGAGTCAGTGTGTGTGGAACCCAGACCCCAGTGAGAGTCAGTGTGTAGAACCCAGACCCCAGTGACAGTCAGTGTGTGTGGAACCCGTACCCCAGTGAGAGTCAGTATGTGTGGAGCCCGTACCCCAGTGAGAGTCCGTGTGTGTGGAACCCATACCCCAGTGAGGGTCAGTGTGTGTGGGACCCACACCCCAGTGAGAGTCAGTATGTGTGGAGCCCGTACCCCAGTGAGAGTCCGTGTGTGTGGAACCCGTACCCCAGTGAGAGTCAGTGTGTAGAACCCAGACCCCAGTGAGGTTCAGTGTGTGTGGAACCCGTACCCCAGTGAGAGTCCGTGTGTGTGGAACCTGTACCCCAGTGAGAGTCAGTGTGTGTGGAACCCGTACCCCAGTGAGAGTCAGTGTGTGTGGAACCCAGACCCCAGTGAGAGTCAGTGTGTGTGGAACCCGTACCCCAGTGAGAGTCGGTGTGTGTAGAACCCAGACCCCAGTGAGAGTCAGTGTGTGTGGAATCCATACCCCAGTGAGAGTCAGTGTGTGTGGAACCCGTACCCCAGTGAGAGTCAGTGTGTGTGGAACCCGTACCCCAGTGAGAGTCAGTGTGTGTGGGACCCGTACTCCAGTGAGAGTCAGTATGTGTGGAGCCCATACCCCAGTGAGAGTCCGTGTGTGTGGAACCCGTACCCCAGTGAGAGTCAGTGTGTGTGAAACCTGTACCCCAGTGAGAGTCAGTGTGTGTGGAACTGTACCCCAGTGAGAGTCAGTGTGTGTAGAACCCAGACCCCAGTGAGAGTCAGTGTGTGTGGAACCCGTACCCCAGTGAGAGTCAGTATGTGTGGAACCCGTACCCCAGTGAGTGTCAGTGTGTGTAGAACCCGGACCCCAGTGAGAGTCAGTATGTGTGGAGCCTGTACCCCAGTGAGAGTCGGTGTGTGTGGAACC
The DNA here is from genome assembly GCF_047496885.1 of Scyliorhinus torazame. NCBI lineage: Eukaryota > Metazoa > Chordata > Chondrichthyes > Carcharhiniformes > Scyliorhinidae > Scyliorhinus > Scyliorhinus torazame. Next base: position 301,566,467 of record NC_092713.1, on the reverse strand, counting down.
CATACCCCAGTGAGGGTCAGTGTGTGTGGGACCCATACCCCAGTGAGAGTCAGTATGTGTGGAGCCCGTACCCCAGTGAGAGTCCGTGTGTGTAGAACCCAGACCCCAGTGAGAGTCAGTGTGTGGAACCCGTACCCCAGTGAGAGTCAGTGTGTGTGGAACCCAGACCCCAGTGAGAGTCAGTGTGTAGAACCCAGACCCCAGTGACAGTCAGTGTGTGTGGAACCCGTACCCCAGTGAGAGTCAGTATGTGTGGAGCCCGTACCCCAGTGAGAGTCCGTGTGTGTGGAACCCATACCCCAGTGAGGGTCAGTGTGTGTGGGACCCACACCCCAGTGAGAGTCAGTATGTGTGGAGCCCGTACCCCAGTGAGAGTCCGTGTGTGTGGAACCCGTACCCCAGTGAGAGTCAGTGTGTAGAACCCAGACCCCAGTGAGGTTCAGTGTGTGTGGAACCCGTACCCCAGTGAGAGTCCGTGTGTGTGGAACCTGTACCCCAGTGAGAGTCAGTGTGTGTGGAACCCGTACCCCAGTGAGAGTCAGTGTGTGTGGAACCCAGACCCCAGTGAGAGTCAGTGTGTGTGGAACCCGTACCCCAGTGAGAGTCGGTGTGTGTAGAACCCAGACCCCAGTGAGAGTCAGTGTGTGTGGAATCCATACCCCAGTGAGAGTCAGTGTGTGTGGAACCCGTACCCCAGTGAGAGTCAGTGTGTGTGGAACCCGTACCCCAGTGAGAGTCAGTGTGTGTGGAACCCGTACCCCAGTGAGAGTCAGTATGTGTGGAACCCGTACCCCAGTGAGTGTCAGTGTGTGTAGAACCCGTACCCCAGTGAGAGTCAGTATGTGTGGAGCCAGTACCCCAGTGAGAGTCGGTGTGTGTGGAACCCATACCCCAGTGAGGGTCAGTGTGTGTGGGACCCATACCCCAGTGAGAGTCAGTATGTGTGGAGCCCGTACCCCAGTGAGAGTCCGTGTGTGTAGAACCCAGACCCCAGCGAGAGTCAGTGTGTGTGGAACCCGTACCCCAGTGAGAGTCAGTGTGTGTGGAATCCAGACCCCAGTGAGAGTCAGTGTGTAGAACCCAGACCCCAGTGACAGTCAGTGTGTGTGGAACCCGTACCCCAGTGAGAGTCAGTATGTGTGGAGCCCGTACCCCAGTGAGAGTCCGTGTGTGTGGAACCCATACCCCAGTGAGGGTCAGTGTGTGTGGGACCCATACCCCAGTGAGAGTCAGTATGTGTGGAGCCCGTACCCCAGTGAGAGTCCGTGTGTGTGGAACCCATACCCCAGTGAGAGTCAGTGTGTAGAACCCAGACCCCAGTGAGGGTCAGTGTGTGTGGAACCCGTACCCCAGTGAGAGTCAGTGTGTGTGGAACCTGTACCCCAGTGAGAGTCAGTGTGTGTGGAACCCGTACCCCAGTGAGAGTCAGTGTGTGTGGAACCCAGACCCCAGTGAGTCAGTGTGTGTGGAACCCGTACCCCAGTGAGAGTCAGTGTGTGTAGAACCCAGACCCCAGTGAGAGTCAGTGTGTGTGGAATCCATACCCCAGTGAGAGTCCGTGTGTGTGGAACCCGTACCACAGTGAGAGTCAGTGTGTGTGGAGCCCGTACCCCAGTGAGAGTCAGTGTGTGTGGAACCCGTACCCCAGTGAGGGTCAGAGTGTGTGGAACCCGTACCCCAGTGAGAGTCTGTGTGTGTGGAACCCGTATCCCAATGAGAGTCAGTGTGTGTGGAACCCATACCCCAGTGAGAGTCAGTGTGTGTGGAACCCGTACCCCAGTGAGAGTCAGTGTGTGGAACCCGTACCCCAGTGAGAGTCAGTGTGTGTGTAACACAGACCCCAGTGAGAGTCAGTGTGCATGGAACCCGTACCCCAGTGAGAGTCAGTGTGTGTGGAACCCGTACCCCAGTGAGAGTCAGTGTGTGTGGAACCCAGACCCCAGTGAGAGTCAGTGTGTGTGGAACCCGTACCCCAGTGAGAGTCAGTATGTGTGGAACCCGTACCCCAGTGAGTGTCAGTGTGTGTAGAACCCGTACCCCAGTGAGAGTCAGTATGTGTGGAGCCTGTACCCCAGTGAGAGTCGGTGTGTGTGGAACCCATACCCCAGTGAGGGTCAGTGTGTGTGGGACCCATACCCCAGTGAGAGTCAGTATGTGTGGAGCCCGTACCCCAGTGAGAGTCCGTGTGTGTAGAACCCAGACCCCAGTGAGAGTCAGTGTGTAGAACCCAGACCCCAGTGACAGTCAGTGTGTGTGGAACCCGTACCCCAGTGAGAGTCAGTATGTGTGGAGCCCGTACCCCAGTGAGAGTCCGTGTGTGTGGAACCCATACCCCAGTGAGGGTCAGTGTGTGTGGGACCCACACCCCAGTGAGAGTCAGTATGTGTGGAGCCCGTACCCCAGTGAGAGTCCGTGTGTGTGGAACCCGTACCCCAGTGAGAGTCAGTGTGTAGAACCCAGACCCCAGTGAGGTTCAGTGTGTGTGGAACCCGTACCCCAGTGAGAGTCAGTGTGTGTGGAACCTGTACCCCAGTGAGAGTCAGTGTGTGTGAAACCTGTACCCCAGTGAGAGTCAGTGTGTGTGGAACTGTACCCCAGTGAGAGTCAGTGTGTGTAGAACCCAGACCCCAGTGAGAGTCAGTGTGTGTGGAACCCGTACCCCAGTGAGAGTCAGTATGTGTGGAACCCGTACCCCAGTGAGTGTCAGTGTGTGTAGAACCCGTACCCCAGTGAGAGTCAGTATGTGTGGAGCCTGTACCCCAGTGAGAGTCGGTGTGTGTGGAACCCATACCCCAGTGAGGGTCAGTGTGTGTGGGACCCATACCCCAGTGAGAGTCAGTATGTGTGGAGCCCGTACCCCAGTGAGAGTCCGTGTGTGTAGAACCCAGACCCCAGTGAGAGTCAGTGTGTGGAACCCGTACCCCAGTGAGAGTCAGTGTGTGTGGAACCCAGACCCCAGTGAGAGTCAGTGTGTAGAACCCAGACCCCAGTGACAGTCAGTGTGTGTGGAACCCGTACCCCAGTGAGAGTCAGTATGTGTGGAGCCCGTACCCCAGTGAGAGTCCGTGTGTGTGGAACCCATACCCCAGTGAGGGTCAGTGTGTGTGGGACCCACACCCCAGTGAGAGTCAGTATGTGTGGAGCCCGTACCCCAGTGAGAGTCCGTGTGTGTGGAACCCGTACCCCAGTGAGAGTCAGTGTGTAGAACCCAGACCCCAGTGAGGTTCAGTGTGTGTGGAACCCGTACCCCAGTGAGAGTCCGTGTGTGTGGAACCTGTACCCCAGTGAGAGTCAGTGTGTGTGGAACCCGTACCCCAGTGAGAGTCAGTGTGTGTGGAACCCAGACCCCAGTGAGAGTCAGTGTGTGTGGAACCCGTACCCCAGTGAGAGTCGGTGTGTGTAGAACCCAGACCCCAGTGAGAGTCAGTGTGTGTGGAATCCATACCCCAGTGAGAGTCAGTGTGTGTGGAACCCGTACCCCAGTGAGAGTCAGTGTGTGTGGAACCCGTACCCCAGTGAGAGTCAGTGTGTGTGGAACCCGTACCCCAGTGAGAGTCAGTGTGTGTGGGACCCGTACTCCAGTGAGAGTCAGTATGTGTGGAGCCCATACCCCAGTGAGAGTCCGTGTGTGTGGAACCCGTACCCCAGTGAGAGTCAGTGTGTGTGAAACCTGTACCCCAGTGAGAGTCAGTGTGTGTGGAACTGTACCCCAGTGAGAGTCAGTGTGTGTAGAACCCAGACCCCAGTGAGAGTCAGTGTGTGTGGAACCCGTACCCCAGTGAGAGTCAGTATGTGTGGAACCCGGACCCCAGTGAGTGTCAGTGTGTGTAGAACCCGGACCCCAGTGAGAGTCAGTATGTGTGGAGCCTGTACCCCAGTGAGAGTCGGTGTGTGTGGAACCCATACCCCAGTGAGGGTCAGTGTGTGTGGGACCCATACCCCAGTGAGAGTCAGTATGTGTGGAGCCCGTACCCCAGTGAGAGTCCGTGTGTGTAGAACCCAGACCCCAGTGAGAGTCAGTGTGTGGAACCCGTACCCCAGTGAGAGTCAGTGTGTGTGGAACCCAGACCCCAGTGAGAGTCAGTGTGTAGAACCCAGACCCCAGTGACAGTCAGTGTGTGTGGAACCCGTACCCCAGTGAGAGTCAGTATGTGTGGAGCCCGTACCCCAGTGAGAGTCCGTGTGTGTGGAACCCATACCCCAGTGAGGGTCAGTGTGTGTGGGACCCACACCCCAGTGAGAGTCAGTATGTGTGGAGCCCGTACCCCAGTGAGAGTCCGTGTGTGTGGAACCCGTACCCCAGTGAGAGTCAGTGTGTAGAACCCAGACCCCAGTGAGGTTCAGTGTGTGTGGAACCCGTACCCCAGTGAGAGTCCGTGTGTGTGGAACCTGTACCCCAGTGAGAGTCAGTGTGTGTGGAACCCGTACCCCAGTGAGAGTCAGTGTGTGTGGAACCCAGACCCCAGTGAGAGTCAGTGTGTGTGGAACCCGTACCCCAGTGAGAGTCGGTGTGTGTAGAACCCAGACCCCAGTGAGAGTCAGTGTGTGTGGAATCCATACCCCAGTGAGAGTCAGTGTGTGTGGAACCCGTACCCCAGTGAGAGTCAGTGTGTGTGGAACCCGTACCCCAGTGAGAGTCAGTGTGTGTGGAACCCGTACCCCAGTGAGAGTCAGTATGTGTGGAACCCGTACCCCAGTGAGTGTCAGTGTGTGTAGAACCCGTACCCCAGTGAGAGTCAGTATGTGTGGAGCCTGTACCCCAGTGAGAGTCGGTGTGTGTGGAACCCATACCCCAGTGAGGGTCAGTGTGTGTGGGACCCATACCCCAGTGAGAGTCAGTATGTGTGGAGCCCGTACCCCAGTGAGAGTCCGTGTGTGTAGAACCCAGACCCCAGCGAGAGTCAGTGTGTGTGGAACCCGTACCCCAGTGAGAGTCAGTGTGTGTGGAATCCAGACCCCAGTGAGAGTCAGTGTGTAGAACCCAGACCCCAGTGACAGTCAGTGTGTGTGGAACCCGTACCCCAGTGAGAGTCAGTATGTGTGGAGCCCGTACCCCAGTGAGAGTCCGTGTGTGTGGAACCCATACCCCAGTGAGGGTCAGTGTGTGTGGGACCCATACCCCAGTGAGAGTCAGTATGTGTGGAGCCCGTACCCCAGTGAGAGTCCGTGTGTGTGGAACCCATACCCCAGTGAGAGTCAGTGTGTAGAACCCAGACCCCAGTGAGGGTCAGTGTGTGTGGAACCCGTACCCCAGTGAGAGTCAGTGTGTGTGGAACCTGTACCCCAGTGAGAGTCAGTGTGTGTGGAACCCGTACCCCAGTGAGAGTCAGTGTGTGTGGAACCCAGACCCCAGTGAGAGTCAGTGTGTGTGGAACCCGTACCCCAGTGAGAGTCAGTGTGTGTAGAACCCAGACCCCAGTGAGAGTCAGTGTGTGTGGAACCCGTACCACAGTGAGAGTCAGTGTGTGTGGAGCCCGTACCCCAGTGAGAGTCAGTGTGTGTGGAACCCGTACCCCAGTGAGGGTCAGAGTGTGTGGAACCCGTACCCCAGTGAGAGTCTGTGTGTGTGGAACCCGTATCCCAATGAGAGTCAGTGTGTGTGGAACCCATACCCCAGTGAGAGTCAGTGTGTGTGGAACCCGTACCCCAGTGAGAGTCAGTGTGTGGAACCCGTACCCCAGTGAGAGTCAGTGTGTGTGTAACACAGACCCCAGTGAGAGTCAGTGTGCATGGAACCCGTACCCCAGTGAGAGTCAGTGTGTGTGGAACCCGTACCCCAGTGAGAGTCAGTATGTGTGGAACCCGTACCCCAGTGAGTGTCAGTGTGTGTAGAACCCGTACCCCAGTGAGAGTCAGTATGTGTGGAGCCTCTACCCCAGTGAGAGTCGGTGTGTGTGGAACCCATACCCCAGTGAGGGTCAGTGTGTGTGGGACCCATACCCCAGTGAGAGTCAGTATGTGTGGAGCCCGTACCCCAGTGAGAGTCCGTGTGTGTAGAACCCAGACCCCAGTGAGAGTCAGTGTGTAGAACCCAGACCCCAGTGACAGTCAGTGTGTGTGGAACCCGTACCCCAGTGAGAGTCAGTATGTGTGGAGCCCGTACCCCAGTGAGAGTCCGTGTGTGTGGAACCCATACCCCAGTGAGGGTCAGTGTGTGTGGGACCCACACCCCAGTGAGAGTCAGTTTGTGTGGAGCCCGTACCCCAGTGAGAGTCCGTGTGTGTGGAACCCGTACCCCAGTGAGAGTCAGTGTGTAGAACCCAGACCCCAGTGAGGTTCAGTGTGTGTGGAACCCGTACCCCAGTGAGAGTCAGTGTGTGTGGAACCTGTACCCCAGTGAGAGTCAGTGTGTGTGGAACCCGTACCCCAGTGAGAGTCAGTGTGTGTGGAACTCAGACCCCAGTGAGAGTCAGTGTGTGTGGAACCCGTACCCCAGTGAGAGTCGGTGTGTGTAGAACCCAGACCCCAGTGAGAGTCAGTGTGTGTGGAATCCATACCCCAGTGAGAGTCAGTGTGTGTGGAACCCGTACCCCAGTGAGAGTCAGTGTGTGTGGAACCCGTACCCCAGTGAGAGTCAGTGTGTGTGGAACCCGTACCCCAGTGAGAGTCAGTATGTGTAGAACCCGTACCCCAGTGAGAGTCAGTATGTGTGGAGCCTGTACCCCAGTGAGAGTCGGTGTGTGTGGAACCCATATCCCAGTGAGGGTCAGTGTGTGTGGGACCCATACCCCAGTGAGAGTCAGTATGTGTGGAGCCCGTACCCCAGTGAGAGTCCGTGTGTGTAGAACCCAGACCCCAGTGAGAGTCAGTGTGTGTGGAACCCGTACCCCAGTGAGAGTCAGTGTGTGTGGAATCCAGACCCCAGTGAGAGTCAGTGTGTAGAACCCAGACCCCAGTGACAGTCAGTGTGTGTGGAACCCGTACCCCAGTGAGAGTCAGTATGTGTGGAGCCCGTACCCCAGTGAGAGTCCGTGTGTGTGGAACCCATACCCCAGTGAGGGTCAGTGTGTGTGGGACCCATACCCCAGTGAGAGTCAGTATGTGTGGAGCCCGTACCCCAGTGAGAGTCCGTGTGTGTGGAACCCATACCCCAGTGAGAGTCAGTGTGTAGAACCCAGACCCCAGTGAGGGTCAGTGTGTGTGGAACCCGTACCCCAGTGAGAGTCAGTGTGTGTGGAACCTGTACCCCAGTGAGAGTCAGTGTGTGTGGAACCCGTACCCCAGTGAGAGTCAGTGTGTGTGGAACCCAGACCCCAGTGAGAGTCAGTGTGTGTGGAACCCGTACCCCAGTGAGAGTCAGTGTGTGTAGAACCCAGACCCCAGTGAGAGTCAGTGTGTGTGGAATCCATACCCCAGTGAGAGTCCGTGTGTGTGGAACCCGTACCACAGTGAGAGTCAGTGTGTGTGGAGCCCGTACCCCAGTGAGAGTCAGTGTGTGTGGAACCCGTACCCCAGTGAGGGTCAGAGTGTGTGGAACCCGTAACTCAGTGAGAGTCTGTGTGTGTGGAACCCGTATCCCAATGAGAGTCAGTGTGTGTGGAACCCATACCCCAGTGAGAGTCAGTGTGTGTGGAACCCGTACCCCAGTGAGAGTCAGTGTGTGGAACCCGTACCCCAGTGAGAGTCAGTGTGTGTGTAACCCAGACCCCAGTGAGAGTCAGTGTGCATGGAACCCGTACCCCAGTGAGAGTCAGTGTGTGTGGAACCCGTACCCCAGTGAGAGTCAGTGTGTGTGGAACCCAGACCCCAGTGAGAGTCAGTGTGTGTGGAATCCGTACCCCAGTGAGAGTCAGTGTGTGGAACCCTTACCACAGTAAGAGTCAGTATGTGTGGAACCCGTACCCCAGTGAGAGTCAGTGTGTGTGAAACCCGTACCCCAGTGAGAGTCAGTGTGTGTGGAACCCGTACCCCAGTGAGAGTCAGTGTGTGGAACCCGTACCCCAGTGAGAGTCAGTGTGTGTGGAACCCGTACCCCAGTGAGAGTCAGTGTGTGTGAAACCCGTACCCCAGTGAGAGTCAGTGTGTGTGGAACCCGTACCCCAGTGAGAGTCAGTGTGTGTGGAACCCGTACCCCAGTGAGAGTCAGTGTGAGTGGAACCCGTACCCCAGTGAGAGTCACTGTGTGTGGAACCCGTACCCCAGTGAGAGTCACTGTGTGTGGGACCTGTACCCCAGTGAGAGTCAGTGTGTGTGGAACCTGTACCCCAGTGAGAGTCAGTGTGTGTGGAACCCGTACCCCAGTGAGAGTCAGTGTGTGTGGAACCCAGACCCCAGTGAGAGTCAGTGTGTGTGGAACCCGTACCCCAGTGAGAGTCAGTGTGTGTAGAACCCAGACCCCATTGAGAGTCAGTGTGTGTGGAATCCATACCCCAGTGAGAGTCCGTGTGTGTGGAACCCGTACCACAGTGAGAGTCAGTGTGTGTGGAGCCCGTACCCCAGTGAGAGTCAGTGTGTGTGGAACCCGTACCCCAGTGAGGGTCAGAGTGTGTGGAACCCGTAACTCAGTGAGAGTCTGTGTGTGTGGAACCCGTATCCCAATGAGAGTCAGTGTGTGTGGAACCCATACCCCAGTGAGAGTCAGTGTGTGTGGAACCCGTACCCCAGTGAGAGTCAGTGTGTGGAACCCGTACCCCAGTGAGAGTCAGTGTGTGTGTAACCCAGACCCCAGTGAGAGTCAGTGTGCATGGAACCCGTACCCCAGTGAGAGTCAGTGTGTGTGGAACCCGTACCCCAGTGAGAGTCAGTGTGTGTGGAACCCAGACCCCAGTGAGAGTCAGTGTGTGTGGAATCCGTACCCCAGTGAGAGTCAGTGTGTGGAACCCTTACCACAGTAAGAGTCAGTATGTGTGGAACCCGTACCCCAGTGAGAGTCAGTGTGTGTGAAACCCGTACCCCAGTGAGAGTCAGTGTGTGTGGAACCCGTACCCCAGTGAGAGTCAGTGTGTGGAACCCGTACCCCAGTGAGAGTCAGTGTGTGTGGAACCCGTACCCCAGTGAGAGTCAGTGTGTGTGGAACCCGTACCCCAGTGAGAGTCAGTGTGTGTGGAACCCGTACCCCAGTGAGAGTCAGTATGTGTGGAACCCGTACCCCAGTGAGTGTCAGTGTGTGTAGAACCCGTACCCCAGTGAGAGTCAGTATGTGTGGAGCCTGTACCCCAGTGAGAGTCGGTGTGTGTGGAACCCATACCCCAGTGAGGGTCAGTGTGTGTGGGACCCATACCCCAGTGAGAGTCAGTATGTGTGGAGCCCGTACCCCAGTGAGAGTCCGTGTGTGTAGAACCCAGACCCCAGCGAGAGTCAGTGTGTGTGGAACCCGTACCCCAGTGAGAGTCAGTGTGTGTGGAATCCAGACCCCAGTGAGAGTCAGTGTGTAGAACCCAGACCCCAGTGACAGTCAGTGTGTGTGGAACCCGTACCCCAGTGAGAGTCAGTATGTGTGGAGCCCGTACCCCAGTGAGAGTCCGTGTGTGTGGAACCCATACCCCAGTGAGGGTCAGTGTGTGTGGGACCCATACCCCAGTGAGAGTCAGTATGTGTGGAGCCCGTACCCCAGTGAGAGTCCGTGTGTGTGGAACCCATACCCCAGTGAGAGTCAGTGTGTAGAACCCAGACCCCAGTGAGGGTCAGTGTGTGTGGAACCCGTACCCCAGTGAGAGTCAGTGTGTGTGGAACCTGTACCCCAGTGAGAGTCAGTGTGTGTGGAACCCGTACCCCAGTGAGAGTCAGTGTGTGTGGAACCCAGACCCCAGTGAGAGTCAGTGTGTGTGGAACCCGTACCCCAGTGAGAGTCAGTGTGTGTAGAACCCAGACCCCAGTGAGAGTCAGTGTGTGTGGAACCCGTACCACAGTGAGAGTCAGTGTGTGTGGAGCCCGTACCCCAGTGAGAGTCAGTGTGTGTGGAACCCGTACCCCAGTGAGGGTCAGAGTGTGTGGAACCCGTACCCCAGTGAGAGTCTGTGTGTGTGGAACCCGTATCCCAATGAGAGTCAGTGTGTGTGGAACCCATACCCCAGTGAGAGTCAGTGTGTGTGGAACCCGTACCCCAGTGAGAATCAGTGTGTGGAACCCGTACCCCAGTGAGAGTCAGTGTGTGTGTAACACAGACCCCAGTGAGAGTCAGTGTGCATGGAACCCGTACCCCAATGAGAGTCAGTGTGTGTGGAACCCGTACCCCAGTGAGAGTCAGTATGTGTGGAACCCGTACCCCAGTGAGTGTCAGTGTGTGTAGAACCCGTACCCCAGTGAGAGTCAGTATGTGTGGAGCCTCTACCCCAGTGAGAGTCGGTGTGTGTGGAACCCATACCCCAGTGAGGGTCAGTGTGTGTGGGACCCATACCCCAGTGAGAGTCAGTATGTGTGGAGCCCGTACCCCAGTGAGAGTCCGTGTGTGTAGAACCCAGACCCCAGTGAGAGTCAGTGTGTAGAACCCAGACCCCAGTGACAGTCAGTGTGTGTGGAACCCGTACCCCAGTGAGAGTCAGTATGTGTGGAGCCCGTACCCCAGTGAGAGTCCGTGTGTGTGGAACCCATACCCCAGTGAGGGTCAGTGTGTGTGGGACCCACACCCCAGTGAGAGTCAGTATGTGTGGAGCCCGTACCCCAGTGAGAGTCCGTGTGTGTGGAACCCGTACCCCAGTGAGAGTCAGTGTGTAGAACCCAGACCCCAGTGAGGTTCAGTGTGTGTGGAACCCGTACCCCAGTGAGAGTCAGTGTGTGTGGAACCTGTACCCCAGTGAGAGTCAGTGTGTGTGGAACCCGTACCCCAGTGAGAGTCAGTGTGTGTGGAACTCAGACCCCAGTGAGAGTCAGTGTGTGTGGAACCCGTACCCCAGTGAGAGTCGGTGTGTGTAGAACCCAGACCCCAGTGAGAGTCAGTGTGTGTGGAATCCATACCCCAGTGAGAGTCAGTGTGTGTGGAACCCGTACCCCAGTGAGAGTCAGTGTGTGTGGAACCCGTACCCCAGTGAGAGTCAGTGTGTGTGGAACCCGTACCCCAGTGAGAGTCAGTATGTGTAGAACCCGTACCCCAGTGAGAGTCAGTATGTGTGGAGCCTGTACCCCAGTGAGAGTCGGTGTGTGTGGAACCCATATCCCAGTGAGGGTCAGTGTGTGTGGGACCCATACCCCAGTGAGAGTCAGTATGTGTGGAGCCCGTACCCCAGTGAGAGTCCGTGTGTGTAGAACCCAGACCCCAGTGAGAGTCAGTGTGTGTGGAACCCGTACCCCAGTGAGAGTCAGTGTGTGTGGAATCCAGACCCCAGTGAGAGTCAGTGTGTAGAACCCAGACCCCAGTGACAGTCAGTGTGTGTGGAACCCGTACCCCAGTGAGAGTCAGTATGTGTGGAGCCCGTACCCCAGTGAGAGTCCGTGTGTGTGGAACCCATACCCCAGTGAGGGTCAGTGTGTGTGGGACCCATACCCCAGTGAGAGTCAGTATGTGTGGAGCCCGTACCCCAGTGAGAGTCCGTGTGTGTGGAACCCATACCCCAGTGAGAGTCAGTGTGTAGAACCCAGACCCCAGTGAGGGTCAGTGTGTGTGGAACCCGTACCCCAGTGAGAGTCAGTGTGTGTGGAACCTGTACCCCAGTGAGAGTCAGTGTGTGTGGAACCCGTACCCCAGTGAGAGTCAGTGTGTGTGGAACCCAGACCCCAGTGAGAGTCAGTGTGTGTGGAACCCGTACCCCAGTGAGAGTCAGTGTGTGTAGAACCCAGACCCCAGTGAGAGTCAGTGTGTGTGGAATCCATACCCCAGTGAGAGTCCGTGTGTGTGGAACCCGTACCACAGTGAGAGTCAGTGTGTGTGGAGCCCGTACCCCAGTGAGAGTCAGTGTGTGTGGAACCCGTACCCCAGTGAGGGTCAGAGTGTGTGGAACCCGTAACTCAGTGAGAGTCTGTGTGTGTGGAACCCGTATCCCAATGAGAGTCAGTGTGTGTGGAACCCATACCCCAGTGAGAGTCAGTGTGTGTGGAACCCGTACCCCAGTGAGAGTCAGTGTGTGGAACCCGTACCCCAGTGAGAGTCAGTGTGTGTGTAACCCAGACCCCAGTGAGAGTCAGTGTGCATGGAACCCGTACCCCAGTGAGAGTCAGTGTGTGTGGAACCCGTACCCCAGTGAGAGTCAGTGTGTGTGGAACCCAGACCCCAGTGAGAGTCAGTGTGTGTGGAATCCGTACCCCAGTGAGAGTCAGTGTGTGGAACCCTTACCACAGTAAGAGTCAGTATGTGTGGAACCCGTACCCCAGTGAGAGTCAGTGTGTGTGAAACCCGTACCCCAGTGAGAGTCAGTGTGTGTGGAACCCGTACCCCAGTGAGAGTCAGTGTGTGGAACCCGTACCCCAGTGAGAGTCAGTGTGTGTGGAACCCGTACCCCAGTGAGAGTCAGTGTGTGTGAAACCCGTACCCCAGTGAGAGTCAGTGTGTGTGGAACCCGTACCCCAGTGAGAGTCAGTGTGTGTGGAACCCGTACCCCAGTGAGAGTCAGTGTGAGTGGAACCCGTACCCCAGTGAGAGTCACTGTGTGTGGAACCCGTACCCCAGTGAGAGTCACTGTGTGTGGGACCTGTACCCCAGTGAGAGTCGGTGTGTGTGGGACCTGTACCCTAGTGAGATATTGAGAGAAAATGAAGGACGGAAGGGGGTGGGGGTGAGGAAGACGGGACCTTGGGAAAGCTGATTTGGAGGGAACCTGCTGCCTTGCATTGGGCTTGTGTGCCAGCTGTACTGAAGGGGTAACAATATTTTAACAGTTGTGAGTGAGGTGTAGTATGGGTGTCTGAGCCTTTGTACTGATACAGAGAGTAGGGGGGAGTGGGAAATGCTGCTGTTCCCAGCTGCACTCAGCAGATGAGCTAAAGAAGTTGATCTAAACGAGGAAGGCATTTGTTTAACTGCGTTGTGTAGAAGTAATCGGGCCGATTGTGTGGTGCTGGTTTAGAATATTTTGCAGCCTGCTTGCTGGAGCTAGTTTCTAGCCGTGTTACCTGTGTTCATGTTGTGTGTCCGTGTCTGCAGCAAATAGCGATTGCCCGTGAAGGGGACCTTCTCACCAAGGAGCGCCTGTGCTGCGGGCTGTCCATGTTTGAGGTGATCCTGACCCGCATTCGGAACTACCTGCAGGACCCGGTGTGGAAGGGGCCTCCCGCGACAAATGGTGTCATGCATGTCGACGAGTGCGTGGAGTTCCATCGGCTGTGGAGCGCGATGCAGTTCGTTTACTGCATCCCCGTGGGGACGAATGAGTTCACGGCGGAGTAAGTGTCGGGTCGCCAAGTGTGAACTGGCAGGAGGGAGGGAGGCAGAACCCAGAGCGCAATAGAGCAACCGGGTGCACGTGATGCGCCGGCACCTATGTACTTGCTGATGCACACTGGCACAAATGGACATGTAAGAATACAAATTGTTACAGGAGTAAAAGATCGGGCCTGCTCCGCCATTCAATAACATCACGGCTGAACGTGGACTCCACTTTCCTTCCCGCTCCCCGTATCCCTTAATTCCCGAGACACCACAAATCTGTCCATCCCAGTCAGTTCAGCGATGGAGCATCCCCATCCCTCTGGGGTAGAGAATTCCAAACATTCACAACTCTTCGAGAGAAGTAATTGCTCTTCATCTGAGTCTCAAATGATCGGCTCCTTACCCTCAGACTGTGGCCGTGTTTGAGATTCCCCGACCAGTGGGAACAATCTCCCAAACCCCTACCAACGTCCACCCTACCAAACCCCTTCAGAATCTTCCACCTTTCAATGAGGTCGTCTCCCATTCTCTGAAACACCAGAGGATATAAACCCACTTTACCCTCTCATCGTAGAGACAATCCCCTCATTGCCGTGACCAGTCTCAAATCATAGAATCCTGACAGTGCCATTCGGCCCATCAAGTCTGCACCAACCCTCTGAAAGAGCACCCTACTCCTCCACCCCCGGCCCCGTAACCCCAAAACACCTTTGGACACTCGAGGGCAATTTATCATGGTTAATCCACCTAACCCGTAGATCTGTGGGAGGAGACCGGAGCACCTCGAGAAAACCCACACAGACTCGGGGAGAACGTTCGAATTCCACACAGTCAGTCACCAGGGATCGGAATTAAACCCGGGTCCCTGCCTCTGTGAGGCAGCAGTGCTAACCACTGTACCGCCGCGCCGCACTCGTGAACCTTCTCTGCACCGCCTCCAAGGTAGATATGTCCTACCTTCAATGTGGAGACCACATGTACTGCAGCCATTCTGGAAGATCGCCACCTTCTCAATAAATTATGGTCTAGTCAACAACACCCAAATCCCAAGAATGAATAAAATAAAATCACTCAGTACTCCACAAGAAGCCTGCCAAAACCCTGTATAACTGCAGCAAAACATCTTTATTGCTATATTCCAATTCCCTTGCAATAAAGGCCAACATGCCTTTATTCCTTTTTAAATCTTTTTTTATATAAAGTACCCAATTATTATTTTTTTCCCCAATTCAGCGTGGCCAATCCACCTACCCTGCACATCTTTGGGTTGTGGGGGTGAACCCCACGGAGACACGGGGAGAATGTGCAAACTCCACAGTGACCCGGGGCCAGAATTCGAACCCGGGTCCTCAGCGCCGCAGTCCCAGTGCTAACCACTGTGCCAGGCGTGCAATTGGCCTTCTTGATTGCTTGCTGCAGCTGTGTGCTAACACACTGGCGCCTGGCCTGTGCACACTGACCTGCCGCCATACACATTCACCCCACTAGGTGTCACCAAACCACAATCAGGAGCTGGAGGGAAGGGCACTTTGTCCACTAGGCCTGGTCCCTGGAATATCCTGTCAGGCCTCAGTTCCTCACAAATTACTGCATTTACTGACCCCTCACCCCCACACCCTCATCTCAGTGTTGCTGTCTGAACATAGTTAAAATGCCAATGAAAAAAATTAATTTACAATTGGAATTTGGTAGCAGGGTCAGCATTTATTACCCAGGGGATTTGGTAGCAGAGGCAGCATTTATTACCCAGGGGATTTGGTAGCAGGACCAGCATTTATTACCCACGGGATTTGGTGGCAGAGCCAGCATTTATTACCCACGGGATTTGGTAGCAGGGTCAGCATTTATTACCCACGGGATTTGGTAGCAGGGCCAGCATTTATTACCCACGGGACTTAGTGGCAGGACCAACATTTATTACCCACGGGATTTGGTGGCAGGGTCAGCATTTATTACCCACAGGATTGGGTAGCAGGGTCAGCATTTATTCCCCACGGGATTTGGTGACAGGACCAGCATTTATTACCCACGGGATTTGGTAGCAGGCCAGCATTTATTACCCACAGGATTTGGTAGCAGGGTCAGCATTTATTCCCCACAGGATTTGGTGACAGGACCAGCATTTATTACCCACGGGATTTGGTAGCAGGGCCAGCATTTATTACCCACGGGATTTGGTAGCAGAGCCAGCATTTATTACCCTGGGAATTGGGTCGCAGGGTCAGCATTTATTACCCATGGGATTTGGAAGCAGGGCCAGCATTTATTACCCAGGGGATTTGGTGGCAGGGCCAGCATTTATTACCCACGGGATTTGGTAGCAGAGCCAGCATTTATTACCCACGGGATTTGGTGGCAGGGCCAGCATTTATTACCCAGGGAATTGGGTAGCAGGGTCAGCATTTATTACCCACGGGATTTGGTAGCAGGGTCAGCATTTATTACCCACGGGATTTGGTAGCAGGGTCAGCATTTATTACCCACAGGATTGGGTAGCAGAGCCAGCATTTATTACCCACGGGATTTGGTAGCAGGGCCAGCATTTATTACCCATGGGATTTGGTAGCAGGGTCAGCATTTATTATCCACAGGATTGGGTAGCAGGGTCAGCATTTATTACCCACAGGATTTGGTAGCAGGGTCAGCATTTATTACCCACGGGATTTGGTAGCAGGGCCAGCATTTATTACCCACGGGACTTAGTGGCAGGACCAACATTTATTACCCACGGGATTTGGTGGCAGGGTCAGCATTTATTACCCACAGGATTGGGTAGCAGGGTCAGCATTTATTCCCCACGGGATTTGGTGACAGGACCAGCATTTATTACCCACGGGATTTGGTAGCAGGCCAGCATTTATTACCCACAGGATTTGGTGGCAGGGTCAGCATTTATTACCCATGGGATTTGGTAGCAGGGCCAGCATTTATTACCCACAGGATTTGGTGGCAGGGTCAGCATTTATTACCCATGGGATTTGGTAGCAGGGTCAGCATTTATTACCCACAGGATGTGGTGGCAGGGTCAGCATTTATTACCCACAGGATTTGGTAGCAGAGCCAGCATTTATTACCCAGGGGATTTGGTAGCAGAGCCAGCATTTATTACCCACAGGATTGGGTAGCAGAGCCAACATTTATTACCCACAGGATTTGGTGGCAGGGTCAGCATTTATTCCCCACTGGATTTGGTAGCAGAGCCAGCATTTATTACCCACAGGATTTGGTGGCAGGGTCAGCATTTATTACCCACAGGATTTGGTGGCAGGGTCAGCATTTATTACCCACAGGATTTGGTAGCAGAGCTAGCATTTATTGCCCACAGGATTTGGTGGCAGGGTCAGCATTTATTACCCACAGGATTTGGTAGCAGAGCCAGCATTTATTACCCACAGGATTTGGTAGCAGAGCCAGCATTTATTACCCACAGGATTTGGTGGCAGGGTCAGCATTTATTACCCACAGGATTTGGTAGCAGAGCCAGCATTTATTACCCACAGGATTTGGTAGCAGAGCCAGCATTTATTACCCACAGGATTTGGTAGCAGAGCCAGCATTTATTACCCACAGGATTGGGTAGCAGAGCCAGCATTTATTACCCACAGGATTGGGTAGCAGAGCCAGCATTTATTACCCACAGGATTTGGTGGCAGGATCAGCATTTATTACCCACAGGATTTGGTAGCAGAGCCAGCATTTATTACCCACAGGATTTGGTAGCAGAGGCAGAATTTATTACCCAGGGGATTTGGTAGCAGGACCAGCATTTATTACCCACGGGATTTGGTGGCAGAGCCAGCATTTATTACCCACGGGATTTGGTAGCAGGGTCAGCATTTATTACCCACAGGATTGGGTAGCAGAGCCAGCATTTATTACCCATAGGATTGGGTAGCAGAGCCAGCATTTATTACCCACGGGATTTGGTAGCAGGGTCAGCATTTATTACCCACGGGATTTGGTAGCAGGGCCAGCATTTATTACCCACGGGACTTAGTGGCAGGACCAACATTTATTACCCACGGGATTTGGTGGCAGGGTCAGCATTTATTACCCACAGGATTGGGTAGCAGGGTCAGCATTTATTCCCCACGGGATTTGGTGACAGGACCAGCATTTATTACCCACGGGATTTGGTAGCAGGCCAGCATTTATTACCCACAGGATTTGGTAGCAGGGTCAGCATTTATTCCCCACAGGATTTGGTGACAGGACCAGCATTTATTACCCACGGGATTTGGTAGCAGGGCCAGCATTTATTACCCACGGGATTTGGTAGCAGAGCCAGCATTTATTACCCTGGGAATTGGGTCGCAGGGTCAGCATTTATTACCCATGGGATTTGGAAGCAGGGCCAGCATTTATTACCCAGGGGATTTGGTGGCAGGGCCAGCATTTATTACCCACGGGATTTGGTAGCAGAGCCAGCATTTATTACCCACGGGATTTGGTGGCAGGGCCAGCATTTATTACCCAGGGAATTGGGTAGCAGGGTCAGCATTTATTACCCACGGGATTTGGTAGCAGAGCCAGCATTTATTACCCACGGGATTTGGGTAGCAGGGTCAGCATTTATTACCCACAGGATTTGGTAGCAGGGTCAGCATTTATCACCCACGGGATTTGGTGTCAGAGCCAGCATTTATTACCCACAGGATTTGATGTCAGAGCCAGCATTTATTACCCACAGGATTTGGTGGCAGGGTCAGCATTTATTACCCACAGGATTTGGTGACAGGACCAGCATTTATTACCCACAGGATTTGGTGACAGGACCAGCATTTATTACCCACAGGATTTGGTGGCAGGGCCAGCATTTATTACCCACGGGATTTGGGTAGCAGAGTCAGCATTTATTACCCACAGGATTTGGTAGCAGGGTCAGCATTTATCACCCACGGGATTTGGTGTCAGAGCCAGCATTTATTACCCACAGGATTTGGTGGCAGGGTCAGCATTTATTACCCACAGGATTTGGTAGCAGGGTCAGCATTTATTACCCACGGGATTTGGTGGCAGGGTCAGCATTTATTACCCACGGGATTTGGTGGCAGAGCCAGCATTTATTACCCACAGGATTTGGTGACAGGACCAGCATTTATTACCCACAGGATTTGGTGACAGGACCAGCATTTATTACCCACAGGATTTGGTGACAGGACCAGCATTTATTACCCACAGGATTTGGTGGCAGGGCCAGCATTTATTAACCAGGGAATTGGGGAGCAGGGTCAGTATTTATTACCCTCAGGATTTGGTGGCAAGGTCAGCATTTATTACCCACGGGATTTGGTAGCAGAGTCAGCATTTATTACCCACGGGATTTGGTAGCAGAGCCAGCATTTATTACCCAGGGGATTTGGTAGCAGGGTCAGCATTTATTACCCTCAGGATTTGGTGGCAAGGTCAGCATTTATTACCCACGGGATTTGGTAGCAGAGTCAGCATTTATTACCCACGGGATTTGGTAGCAGAGCCAGCATTTATTACCCACAGGATTTGGTAGCAGAGCCAGCATTTATTACCCACAGGATTGGGTAGCAGAGCCAGCATTTATTACCCACGGGATTTGGTAGCAGAGTCAGCATTTATTACCCACAGGATTGGGTAGCAGAGCCAGCATTTATTACCCACGGGATTTGGTAGCAGGGTCAGCATTTATTACCCACAGGATTTGGTAGCAGAGCCAGCATTTATTACCCACAGGATTTGGTGGCAGAGCCAGCATTTATTACCCACGGGATTTGGTAGCAGAGTCAGCATTTATTACCCACGGGATTTGGTAGCAGAGCCAGCATTTATTACCCACGGGATTTGGTGGCAGGGTCAGCATTTATTACCCACAGGATTTGGTAGCAGAGCCAGCATTTATTACCCACAGGATTTGGTAGCAGGGCCAGCATTTATTACCATGGGGATTTGGTAGCAGAGGCAGCATTTATTACCCACAGGATTGGGTAGCAGAGCCAGCATTTATTACCCACGGGATTTGGTAGCAGAGTCAGCATTTATTACCCACAGGATTGGGTAGCAGAGCCAGCATTTATTACCCACAGGATTGGGTAGCAGAGCCAGCATTTATTACCCACGGGATTTGGTAGCAGAGTCAGCATTTATTACCCACAGGATTTGGTAGCAGGGCCAGCATTTATTACCCACGGGATTTGGTAGCAGGGTCAGCATTTATTACCCACGGGATTTGGTAGCAGAGGCAGCATTTATTACCCACAGGATTTGGTAGCAGAGCCAGCATTTATTACCCACAGGATTGGGTAGCAGAGCCAGCATTTATTACCCACGGGATTTGGTAGCAGAGTCAGCATTTATTACCCACGGGATTTGGTAGCAGAGCCAGCATTTATTACCCACGGGATTTGGTGGCAGGGTCAGCATTTATTACCCACGGGATTTGGTGGCAGAGGCAGCATTTATTACCCACGGGATTTGGTAGCAGAGCCAGCATTTATTACCCACGGGATTTGGTGGCAGAGCCAGCATTTATTACCCACGGGATTTGGTAGCAGAGCCAGCATTTATTACCCACGGGATTTGGTGGCAGAGCCAGCATTTATTACCCACGGGATTTGGTAGCAGGGCCAGCATTTATTACCCACGGGATTTGGTGGCAGGGCCAGCATTTATTACCCAGGGAATTGGTAGCAGAGCCAGCATTTATTACCCACGGGATTTGGTAGCAGAGCCAGCATTTATTACCCACGGGATTTGGTGGCAGAGCCAGCATTTATTACCCAGGGGATTTGGTAGCAGGGTCAGCATTTATTACCCAGGGAATTGGGTAGCAGGGTCAGCATTTATTACCCACAGGATTTGGTAGCAGGGCCAGCATTTATTACCCACGGGATTTGGTAGCAGAGCCAGCATTTGTTACCCACGGGATTTGGTGGCAGGGTCAGCATTTATTACCCACGGGATTTGGTAGCAGAGCCAGCATTTATTACCCACGGGATTTGGTGGCAGAGCCAGCATTTATTACCCACAGGATTTGGTAGCAGAGCCAGCATTTATTACCCAGGGGATTTGGTATCAGGGCCAGCATTTATTACCCACAGGATTTGGTAGCAGGGCCAGCATTTATTACCCACAGGATTTGGTAGCAGGGTCAGCATTTATTACCCACAGGATTTGGTAGCAGGGTCAGCATTTATTACCCGCGGGATTTGGTAGCAGGGTCAGCATTTATTACCCACGGGATTTGGTGGCAGGGTCAGCATTTATTACCCACGGGATTTGGTAGCAGGGCCAGCATTGATTACCCACGGGATTTGGTAGCAGAGCCAGCATTTATTACCCAGGGAATTGGGTAGCAGGGTCAGCATTTATTACCCACGGGATTTGGTAGCAGAGCCAGCATTTATTACCCAGGGAATTGGGTAGCAGGGTCAGCATTTATTACCCACGGGATTTGGTAGCAGAGCCAGCATTTATTACCCACAGGATTTGGTAGCAGGGTCAGCATTTATTACCCACGGGATTTGGTAGCAGAGCCAGCATTTATTACCCACAGGATTTGGTAGCAGGGCCAGCATTTATTACCCACGGGATTTGGCAGCAGGGTCAGCATTTATTACCCACGGGATTTGGTAGCAGGGCCAGCATTTATTACCCACGGGATTTGGTAGCAGAGCCAGCATTTATTACCCAGGGAATTGGGTAGCAGGACCAGCATTTATTACCCACGCGATTTGGTAGCAGAGCCAGCATTTATTACCCAGGGAATTGGGTAGCAGGACCAGCATTTATTACCTACGGGATTTGGTGGCAGAGCCAGCATTTATTACCCACAGGATTGGGTAGCAGGGTCAGCATTTATTACCCACGGGATTTGGTAGCAGAGCCGGCATTTATTACCCACGGGATTTGGTGACACGACCAGCATTTATTACCCACAGGATTTGGTAGCAGAGCCAGCATTTATTACCCACAGGATTTGGTAGCAGAGCCAGCATTTATTACCCACAGGATTTGGTAGCAGGGTCAGCATTTATTACCCACGGAATTTGGTAGCAGAGTCAGCATTTATTACCCACGGGATTTGGTAGCAGAGGCAGCATTTATTACCCACAGGATTGGGCAGCAGAGCCAGCATTTATTACCCACAGGATTGGGTAGCAGGGCCAGCATTTATTACCCACGGGATTTGGTGACAGGGTCAGCATTTATTACCCACGGGATTTGGTAGCAGAGGCAGCATTTATTACCCACGGGATTTGGTGGCAGGGTCAGCATTTATTCCCCACTGGATTTGGTGGCAGGGTCAGCATTTATTACCCAGGGGATTTGGTAGCAGGGTCAGCATTTATTACTCACAGGATTTGGTGGCAGGGTCAGCATTTATTACCCAGGGGATTTGGTAGCAGGGTCAGCATTTATTCCCCACTGGATTTGGTGGCAGAGCCAGCATTTATTCCCCACTGGATTTGGTGGCAGGGTCAGCATTTATTACCCAGGGGATTTGGTAGCAGGGTCAGCATTTATTCCCCACTGGATTTGGTGGCAGGGTCAGCATTTATTACTCACAGGATTTGGTGGCAGGGCCAGCATTTATTACCCACGGGATTTGGTGACAGGGTCAGCATTGATTACCCACGGGATTTGGTAGCAGGGTCAGCATTTATTCCCCACTGGATTTGGTGGCAGGGTCAGCATTTATTACTCACTGGATTTGGTGCAGGGACGGCATTTATTACCCACAGGATTTGGTAGCAGGGCCGGCATTTATTACCCACGGGATTTGGTGGCAGAGCCAGCATTTATTACCCACAGGATTTGGTAGCAGGGCCGGCATTTATTACCCACGGGATTTGGTGGCAAAGCGAGAATTTAGTACCAAACCCTGCTTGCCCTGAGAAGTGATGGTGTTTTTAAAAACTTTTTCCAATTAAGAGGCAATTTATCGGGGCCAATCCACCTACCCTGCACATCTTTGGATTTTGGGGGTGAAACCCACGCAGACACGGGGAGAATGTGCAAACTCCACACGGACGGTGATCCGGGGTCGGGATTGAACCCGGCTCCTCAGCGTCGTGAGGCAGCAGTGCTAACCACTGTACCACCCTGCCGTCCCTGACGATGGGATATTAATGATAACCCAACAGCAAACAAGTCATTTTCACTGATGCCCAATTTTTAATTTCAGGTTTTTGAAACCAAATTCAAATTCTCAAAACTAACCACAGTGGAATTTGAACTCACGACTTTAGTGTTTATTTTGCCGTTACACGATTACTATAAAATTCTGCTGAGTAACTCTATCCAATCACGGCTCTCGAATTCATCCACACATCATCCGCCTGATTCCTGGGATTTTGTGTCCCCCACGCTCAGAATTCCCTTCCACCTCGGGATTGGTGGACTAGCAAACGCTGCCAGCTTCCTGTCCTCGTGCACTAAAATCCTACCTTTCTATAGCGCCGTGCACTAACTCGGCCAGTGAAATTCTCTTGGAAGGGTCACTGAAGAGTCACTGTTGCAGTTTCGTTAAGCATGACAGTCACTTCTCAAACATAAAGCTTCCACAGACAGCAGTGAACCATTTCATCATGAATCATGGATAAGATCGAACAAACTTCCCAATTCAAATTTTAAAAATTGTGCACTTCTATTCGCATCATTCGCCACCTCAGAAATGTCCAAGTCACTTTACAGACAACAAAATAGTTTTGATGTGCACTCACTGTTGGAATGTAGGTTAACTGGGGCAGCAGCGTAATGCAGGAATGTCTCTGGTTCCTCCCTCAGGCAGTGTTTCGGGGATGGTTTGAACTGGGCTGGATGTTCCATCATCGTCCTTCTGGGACAACAGCGGCGCTTTGACTTGTTTGACTTCTGTTACCACCTGCTGAAGGTTCAGAGGCAGGATGGGAAGGATGAGATTATCAAGAATGTGGTAAGTATCAGCCCCCGAAACAGCATCAGATTCAGGCCCCGGAATCCAAAGAGGGTGCAACAGGGGCCGAGGCGGTGGTCATTTGTCTGCGTGAGGAAAGGGAGGGGAAAGTGGGAGGGGTGGGGAGTCAGAACTCGGGGTCCCACCATGGTTAATTTATGGCTTGGTATCTGCCCGTAGAAGCAGGGTATCGACCATTAAACCGCAGCCCCCCTCTTGCTCCACCTTTGCGCAAGTGGGAACATCTGGACAAAGGCTCGGGATGCTCCAGATGTTCCGTCCATGTTTCCCTGATCTCCGTGGAACCCTTCTCCTTGCCCAGAGTCAGTTTGGGTTTCCTTTCAGTCCCTAGGGACAGGTCTTCTTCCACCGGCAACGCAGGAATCCCAGAATCAGCGGCCACGCGGAATCAGTGGTCAACATTCCAGACAAAGAGCGTGATTCTCCGGCTCGCCAGTCCCGTGTATCTCGGCCGCGCGACGTTCACTGCCGGCAGGATTCTATCTTTCCGCCGATTGTCGATGGGATTTCGGGTTGAAACCACCCCACATCTCCGGGAAACCCGCTGGCAGGACGGCGCTGCCGGCAGGAATAGTGAATCCCAATGACCAGAGAATTCCGGCCAAAGGCTAATCCAAGAATGGAGCCAATCAAGTTTTAATAATAATCGCTTATTGTCACAAGTAGGCTTCAATAAAGTTACTGTGAAAAGCCCCCAGTCGCCACATTCCGCCGCCTGTCCGGGGAGGCTGGTACGGGAATTGAACCCGCGCTGCTGGCATTGTTCTGCTTTACAGGCCAGCTGTTTAGCCCAATGTGCTAAACCAGCCACTGGTTTACAGTAAATTCTACATTTACTGTAGAATGATCTATATCCAGCTAATTTACATAGATACATAGAAGATAGGAGCAGGAGGAGGCCTTTTGGCCCGTCGAACCTGCTCCACCATTCATCACGATCATGGCTGATCATCCAACTCAATAGCCTAATCCTATAGATACATAGAAGATAATTTACATCGAATTTTCCAGCACAGCCAGAGGCCATTCATTCCAAATAACACCAACCAGTTTTTAAGTGCCCCCACCAGCTTCTACCCTACTTCATTTAATGCAGGGCCTTCTAGTCCTGTCTCCTTCATGTACTGTTCTCCTTAATTGCATTTATAATTTTCCCCTCAGCTGCTCTTTGTGATGGTGAGTTCCACATTCCCACCATCCTCTGCGTGCAGAGGTTTCCCTCAAATCCGCTGTTGGGTTTATGAGACTACCTTTAACTTTGACCTTATGTACGATTAAGGAGTGAGCTAATTGAGGTGTTTAAGATGGTTAAAGAATTTTGTAGGAATGATAGTTGGTGTCAGAGCCCAGAACAATCTTTAATTTAAAAAAAATTTAGAGTACCCAATTCATTTTTTCCAGTTAAGGGGCAATTTAGCGCGGCCAATCCACCTACCCGGCACATCTTTGGGTTTTGGGGGGTGAAACCCACGCAAACACAGGGAGAATGTGCAAACTCCACACGGACAATGACCCAGAGCCGGGATCGAACCTGGGACCTCAGCGCCGTGAGGCCGCAATGCTAACCCACTGCGCCACCGTGCTGCCCTAGGTACCATCTTAAAATGAGAACCAGACCATTCAATGATGTCAGGAAGCACTTCTTCACACAAGAGGGCCGTGGAAATCTAGAACCCTTTCCTCTTGGAAAACAATTGTCGAGGATGGGGAGGAACTTTCAAAACTGAGGTTTGTAGATTTGTTCTTAGATAAGAGTATTAAAAGTGACATAACCTAGGTGGGGTAGGTGGGGATCAGCTGTGAACCAGTTGAATAGCCGAGCGGGCTTGAGGGGCTGAATGTCCCACTGCTTTTCCTGTGTCAGCGTCGTCTTGTATCTGAGTCTTGTTTATTCTGCGTTCCGACAGCCCCTGAAGAAGATGGCGGACAGGATCAGAAAGTACCAGATCTTGAATAACGAGGTTTTCGCCATGTTGAACAAGTATCTCAAGTCGGTGGAGAATGACAGCTCGACAGTAGAGCACGTGCGCTGCTTTCAGCCACCAATCCACCAGTCCTTGGCCACCACCTGCTAGGAGTAATACTGGCCCCTGATAACACCCCAGATCAGCCAGAGTTGCAAAAGTGGAACTGAGTTCAAAGTTGTTGTGGAGCAAATTCTGGTTTTGGTCTCGGTCATATCTACGTTCCCTGGTGATCCTGGCCCTGAACGAGGTCAGAGGGGTTTCAGTCCCAGCCTCTCCTCGCCATTTCATTTCAGCTGAGCCATTTGGAGACAAAAACAACATATCCATGTAGCCTCTTCCCAGCCAGTTCCAAAGTCGAGCTGCTTTTTTTTTTTGGAGGTGAAATTAAGTTGACTGATCGGAAAATTCAGATGAGAACAACTGAGCTGACGGTGTTTTTATTGGTCATTTCTGCTACATGTTCTGTCCTGCCCACCCAACGTGCCCTCGAGTGGTTCATGCCGTGTTGTTGTAACCTGGCGCTCCCTGGGCACCAGACCTTGCCACCTGCCATATCTAAACACTTGCGCTCTGGTTAACAGTGCAATGGGGAATCCCCCGAGGGCTTCACAAGTGTTGTCAGAAATAATGAACGTGCTGGAAAAACCCCAGGGAATTTTGAGGTCATCCAGCCAGTCACTCCACAAACCATCCCCTTAAAAGGCTCCTATTCTTTGTGCACTTGGAGAGAAGTGTTCTGGCGTCTGAACTTACATTCCTGTAGCATCTTGCAGATACTCAGGATATTGCAAAGTGATTCACATGTTCTAGTTCAGGAAGTCAGCTGGTGAATGATACAACTGGAACCAATCATTACACATTTTAATATTTATTTACGGCGTTGCAAATTACAGGCGCACACATCCTAACACAGTAGCTATCATTTCAGTCTGTGTCTATTTACAGGGCTCAAGTCAAGCCTAGGTAATACCCACCACTTTCATCTCATTAAATGTAATTGATATAAAATAACAGCCAAGTACTTCTTGAAGTACAGCTGCTGTTATAAAGTAGGAAACTTGTGTAGCAAACTCCCACAGTCAGCAGTGAAATTATTGACGAGATCCTTTGTTTAGTGGTCCTGGTTTAGGAATAAATGTTGGACAGGACACCAGGGAGAACTCCCCTGCTCTTTGAAACCTGCCATTGGATCGTTTACCTGAGAGGGCAGATGAGGCTTGATTTAACATTTCTCCTGAATAGAGGCACCACCGACGGTGCAGTACTCTCAGTTACTACACTAGGAATGTCGGCCTGGATTCTGGGTCTCTGAAATGGGATTTGAAACCATGACATCCTGACTCAGTTTTGGAAATTGCAACTCCAAACAACGTGTGGACTAATGGTTAAAGGCTTTACCACTTCCTGTCTAAATTCAACACACGTCAGCTTGCAATTCCATGATTCATTCACACTTCACAGCTATTCATCTCAAGGGGGCGTAATCTTACAATAAAGTAATAGTTAATAAATAAATTAAATAAAAGTTCGAAAAGAAAGGAGATTTTCCTGTGTCTGCCAGACAGACCGTCAGATACAGCGGTGCAGACTAGTCATCCAGAGAATGGGTTTTTTTAAAGCAAAGTATTGATTCACTCGGGAAAGAAACATGTCATCCTTCAATAAAAGCAAATTACTGCGGATGCTGGAATCTGAAACCAAAGAGAAAATGCTGGAAAATCTCAGCAGGTCTGGCAGCATCTGTAGGGAGAGAAAGGAGCTAACGTTTCGAGTCCAATGACTTTGGAGTCATCGGACTCGAAACGTTAGCTCTTTTCTCTCCCTACAGATGCTGCCAGACCTGCTGAGATTTTCCAGCATTTTCTCTTTGGTAACATGTCATCGTTTCCCAGTCTGGGCCTATATTGGCTCCAATCTCAAATCAACTTGGTTGACTCTTAACTATCGTCTGAAGTGGCCGAGTAAGAGATTCAGTTTGTATTAAACCAGTCACCAGTGGTTCAAGCAGAAGGCCCACCACCACCCAGGGCAACTAGGCTGAACAATTAATGTCATCGTTGCCATATCAACAATGAATTAAAAAACCGCCAGGGCACAAGGAACATCGAAAAATGGAGTGGCGCCCTTCCATAGGTGCACGCTCTCCCCGCTCCGAATTTCAAACATTTGCTGCATCGAGGTGAACAGGTCTGGGAAACCCTGCCTGTTTTCCTGATGGGAAATGTGTAAAGAAGCATTGGTAAATGGGGGGAAATCCCACTAGGCCCAACCAGCCTGCTTCATTGTGAAAGGCCCAGGCCACGGTTAATCTATCCAGAATTTTCACTGTCACATCCGTGTGCGCAATGCCAGCTCCTCTCTTGGGTTTTCTCCCCTCCTTAAATCCATACCTCCCCAACCCCCAGTCCACTCCGGCCCAGTTCAGGCGGCAAAGCCCATCTCTGAGTCATGCTGATCAGGAGCGGCCCCAAGTGTCAACCCAGCAAACAGGAGCAAAACAATTGGCGTCATAGTGCTGAGCCTAGGATGGGGTTGGGACAAGAATTTCACCGGGGTTCCTGCTCCAGTCTGCCCACCCCTTTCTTGGGTCGTCTTCACGCGCGGATTTTGGTGGAGGACATTGGGCTGATTGGCAGATCGACCTGCTGAGGCGCTCGCGGTCTTGCCTGGCTGCTGGAGCTGGGCGAAATGTTCGATTGCCTTGTCCGCAGTACAGAGTCCTGGGGGTACAGATCCTGTTGTACCACTAGGGCTCGGGAATGGACAATGCTGTGAGCATGTGTGGGAGAGTATGCAGCAGAACCTGTGACTCACTGCATTCAAAAAAAAGTAGAGCTGAAAACTGGTTTGAATTCACCAGCACAGGCAAAGATACCACCAGCCCCCACCTCCCCACCCCACCCCAGTCTCTGTGACTCTCCAATACACCTGTTAAAAGTTAACATATCATTTCTCAGACACCCGAGGAACAAAATCTCACAGAGGCCCCCGGATCCTGCTCTCCTTTTTTCTTTACAAAACAATGTAAAATATTTATCAAGTGTGGCAGCAATTAATGGGATATGTGTGCCGGAGAACAAAGAAATTTAACGAGCTGAACTAATTTATGTGTGACGTATGATCCCTGAACTTTTAATGTAAATTGTTCCTCGAGGAAGGTTTTTTTTTATTATTTACACTTTTTGTTACCCACGTTCTGCTCTCGGTGAACATTGACGCTGCAAATTTGTCGGTGTTTGTCCTGACACAGTGTTCTTGGTTGGGGTCTGATTGCTGCTGGACTGAACGATGACTCCCCGCACTAGAACTCCTCGTGTGAGAGGAACTGTCAGCAGATGAAGGAACCTCTGCAGCCGCTGTCTTTCGCTGCGAGAGTGGATCATACGCCCATCAGCTTCGCCAGACGTGAATGCTGGTCTAAAGTGTGTCACCGCCCTCGAGCGGCCGGGCGGTTGTGTAAATCAGTGTTTGTGCTGTGTGCTTGATTGGAATGATGTGGAGATGCCGGCGTTGGACTGGGGTGAGCACAGTAAGAAGTTTACTTCTTTGGAATGTAAACGGCTTAACCTCCGTGACTGCGCGTATTGATGCATCATTTGTCAAACCCCACCACCAAGATCAATTAAAAGAAATAGCATTTCCTTTGAATATTAAGACTGCTGGCCTGTTCAAGTTACTGCTTATTAGTCCGAATCTCAGAAAGGAAAAAAATAACTTGAATTTATTCAGCACCTTTTAGCTCCTCAGTGATTTGCAGCCAATGAATTAAGGTAGATGCAACAAACGTTTTTTGCATTGCAAGATAGATAAATAAATAAATCCAAAGATCTCACTAACAGGAATATGTTCATGACCATATCGGGTGATATTCTCCGCTAAAATTCCAAGAGTGGTAGCGAGTGGGAACTCCCACGGGCTTCCCGACGATCAGCGCAGCGAGGCCAGCAACGCTATTGAACATTAATTGGCCCACTTGACGAGGCCCCACCGGCTTCTCACTG
This sequence comes from Scyliorhinus torazame, assembly GCF_047496885.1. NCBI lineage: Eukaryota > Metazoa > Chordata > Chondrichthyes > Carcharhiniformes > Scyliorhinidae > Scyliorhinus > Scyliorhinus torazame. The sequence goes on along the minus strand of NC_092713.1, from coordinate 301,537,334 downwards.
CAAATGAAGGGCCGCCAGCTGATTCGCCGGCAACAAGGTCGAGCAGCACTTGCCCAGCCAACCCCAGCCGGCTCGCAACAATGGCGCCCAGGACGCCGGCCCCAGGATTTGGGGATGCAGATCGAGGGAGGCTCCTAGACGCAGCGGAGGCCAGGAGGGATGCCCTGTTCGCCCGAGGGTCCTGGAGGGTCAGCCAGTGCTGCCTGGGCTGAGGTGGCGACAGCCGTGAGCTCGGGGAGTGTGACCAGGAGGACTGGCCTCCAGAGCCAGAAAAAAAGGTCAATGACCCAACACCGGGCAGCACGGGTGAGCAGACACCCTCCCACTCCCCAAGACATTTCCACCCCCACGCGAGCATATATCCCCCCAACTCTCCATGCGACCCCCAAACTTCCCTCCACCCCCTCTCCTTTCAACCCCCTCAACCCTTCCGTCATCCCCCGCACCACCACCACTGTGAACCATGTGTGTGGCCAATGATGCCCTGTCTGTTTCTCCTCAGGAAAAGCTCCCCCATAATCGCTGGGAGAAGGCCCAGACTGGCAGTGATGTGCCGGACCATCGGGAGAGTGGGGAAATGTAAAACACAACAAACACCTTCGAGCACAACCTGTCTGATGCCTCTGTCACTTTCTTCCACAATGCGGGCCGACCTCCGAACCCTTGGCCTATCTTTCCAGGCATCTCCCCCGCCCCCACCCCGGCACACCGGGTGCAGGTGATGGGTGTGAGCGAGCACTCAGCAGACAGGGAGGGGTCACACTGTGGTATAGATTGAGGAGCACTGGCGCTCAGCTCTCTGCGGGTAATCATCAGCCCCTGCCCTCGACAGTGACCCGCTGACAGTGTCGACACAGTCCCAGCACCCTGGAGTGATGTAACACATACCCTGGGAGGGTGGGAGATGGGGGTGGGGGGTTGGAAAGGTAGCGATGGTGGATCAGGCCACGTCCTCAGTGAATCGGGCGACCCTCCGGGCTTGCCGGACCCTCGCCGCTACCGCCTGTCCTGCAGCCTCCGGTTCCTCCCTGGCCTCGACCTCGAGCCACTCTGGTCTGGCACCACCTCATCACATTCATCCTCGTCGTCACCCTTAAAGGTGGCCACATGTTCCTCATCACCAACCTCCAGCTTGCCGCCCCGCTGCTGTGCGAGGTTGTGGAGGGCACAGCAGACCACCACAAAGCGGGCGACCCTCCGCGGAGTGTACTGCAGGGCACCACCAGAGCGGTCAAGGCATCGGAACGTCATCTTGAGGAGTCCGATGCACCCTTCAATCACAACCTGGGTGGCCCCATGGGCCTCGCTGTATTGGGTCTCCGTTCAGTATCCAGCCTCCGTACTGGGGTCATTAGCCAGGCCCTCAACGGATAACCCTTATCCCCCAAGAGCCAGCGCCCATCTTGGGGTGCTCCTCGAAGGGCCCAGGGATTAACGACTGCCCCAGGTTGTAGCTGTTGTGAACACTCTCTGGGAAGCGTGCACACACGTTCATGATCTTCATGTTGCACACGAGCTGGATATTCAGGGAGTGGAACCATTTCCTGTTGATGTAGGGCACTCCCAGATAGCCCGGTGAGTGCAGGACAACATGCGTGAAATCTATCAGCCCCTGGGCCTGGGGCAGCCTTGTGATGGCGGAGAAACCTGCTGCCCGGGCATCTTGTTGGGCTTGGTCCATGTCAATGTTGATGTAATTTTCTGCCCGGGCATACAGGGCATCCGTGACCTGTAGATGCACCTGTGGCTTGTGAGATACCACACAGGTCCCCCTCGAGCCCTGGAATGATCCCGTGGCATAAACGTTCAGGGCTGCAGTGACCTTTACGGCCACTGGGAGGGGGTGTCCTCCTCCTCCACGTGGTGCCAAGTCCATGAGGAATGGCACAGATGCCGCACCATCTCCTTGTTGAGGCTCGTGGTCCATCATCTGTTCAAACGACCAGCGACGGCTGTACACCCTGGGCCGTCGCGAGACTCCTCCTCTGGGTCCCTTCCTGGTCTGATGGGTAACCGGGTCCTCAGGATGTGGGGCGGGCTCCGGCACATGGGCTGCTGCCTCGAGCATCTGCAGACGCTGCTGCTGCCGTCGTCTCCGGCGTCTGGCCCCCCGAGCTACCAGCAGCACCGCGAGGGCAAGTTCTGGGTCCAAAATCCCTGCCATAGCATTCAATAGGTGTAAGGCATTGGGAGAGGCTGTTCGACTGACAAACAGCGGTTGCTCCCACTCCGGGACCCTCCATTCCCCATTGATCCCCCCCCCGCCCCCTCCCCATGGCTCAATCGCAAGATTGACTCCCTTCTGAAGGGCAGGTCTGAAGCGTTCAAGTCAGGCGACCGTGACCAATACAAGAAATCCAGGTACGACCTCCGCAAAGCCATCCGAGCTGCCAAGAGAGAATATCAGACCAAGCTAGAGTCACAGACTAGCGTTACAGACTCTTGGTGGTTGTGGCAAGGCCTAAACAACATCACGGGCTACGACGCGAAGCCGAGCAGTATCTCCAGCAGCAGCGCATCCCTCCCCGATAAACTCAATGCATTGTATGCTTGGTTCGAGCAGGAAACCAACGATCCGCTGTCGCGTGCCCCAGCAGCCCATAACTCACCCGGGATCACTGGTCGTGCACTCAGAGACTGCGCGGTCCAGCTGGCAGGTGTGTTCGCAGACATCTTTAACCTGTCCCTACTCCCTACCTGCTTCAAGAAGACCACCATCACCGGTGCCAAAGAAGAACCAGGCAACGTGCCTCAATGACTACCGTCCGGTGGCCCTGACTTCAGTGGCAATGAAGTGCTTCGAGAGGTTGGTCATGAAACGCATCACCTCCATACTCCCAGAACACCTAGATCCACTGCAATTCGCATACTGCTGCAACTGGTCCACATCGGACGCCATCTCACTGGCCCTACACTCATCCCTAGAGCATCTCAACAACAAGGACTCCTACATCAGGATCCTATTTATTGACTACAACTCCGCCTTCAACACCGTAATCCCAGCCAAGCTCATATCAAAGCTCCAAAATCTAGGACTTGGCTCCTCTCCCTGCAACTGGATCCTCGACTTTCTGACCCACAGACCACAATCAGTAAGAATAAACAGCTCCTCCAGAATAGTCCTCAATACCGGGCCCCGCAAGGCTGCATATTTACTACTCTACTCCCTGTACACACATGACTGCGTGGTTCCAACTCCATCTACAAGTTTGCTGACGATACGACCATAGTGGGCCGGATCTCGAATAACGACGAGTCAGAATACAGGCGGGAGATAGAGAACCTAGTGGAGTGGTGCAGCGACAACAATCTCTCCCTCAATGCCAGCAAAACTAAAGAGCAGGTCATTGACTTCAGGAAGCCAAGTACTGTACACACCCCTGTCAGCATCAACGGGGCCGAGGTGGAGATGGTTAGCAGTTTCAAATTCCTAGGGATTGTGGTAGTCACCACTGATGCATATATTGTATATATAGGATGTTGATATAGGTGCTTTATGGTAAGTTCCCTGTACTACAGGTACGGGGGTAGATCCCTGCCTGCTGGTTCCGCCCAGTAGGCGGAGTATAAATGTGTGTGCTCCCAGTACAGCAGCCATTTTGTCAGCTGCTGTAGGAGGCCACACATCTCAGTGTAATAAAGCCTCGATTGCATCCTACTCTCATCTTTGTGTAATTGATCGTGCACCAATTTATTACACTGAGTTTTTCAGAAGATGGACCTCCGCATCAAGCCGGATCGCCTGCAGCTGCATCCGCAAGCAGACAACGCCAAAAAGGACTTTGAACATTGGCTAGCCAGTTTTGAAGCGTACATCGGGTCTGTGGCAGACAAAATCCCAGAAGCACAAAAGCTCCAGATCCTTTACACGCGGCTGAGCTCCAACATCTTTCCACTTGTCCAGGACGCGCCGACCTACGCAGAGGCCATGGCACTACTGAAGGAAAACTACGCTCAGCGGACTAACACACTCTACGCCAGGCACTTCCTCTCCACGCGGCGTCAACTTCCCGGTGAGTCGGTGGAAGATTTCTGGCGCGCCCTGCTCCCCCTAGTTAGAGACTGTGACTGTCAGGCCGTTTCGGCCACGGAACACTTGAATTTGCTAATGAGAGATGCATTTGTTACGGGCATAGGGTCTGACTACATCCGCCAGCGCCTCTTAGAGGGGGCCACGCTCGACCTCGCGGTGACCACAAAACTAGCGCTTTCACTTACGGTCGCATCACGCAACATTCTGGCCTATGCCCCCGACCGTGCGGTCCACCCCCCCTGTGCATTGTGGACTCCGCAGACGGCCACCCCATCGTGGACCCCATCAGCGGCCGCCCTCAGCCAATTTCACGCCTGTGCCGCGCAGCAGCCGACCAACCCCAGGGGGCCCAAATGCTACTTCGGTGGGCAGTCAAAACACCCCCGGCAGCGCTGCCCGGCGCAGAGCGCCTTCTGCAAGGCCTGTGGCAAGAAGGGACATTTCGCTGCAGTGTGCCAAGCCCGCTCAATTGCCGCTATTGTCCCGGCACCCCCACGTGCAGCCAGTGGGCGCCGCCATCTCCCCCCCCCCAGGACCACGTGCGGCCAGTGGCTGCCCTCATCTTGCTCAACTCGCAACACGTGCGGCCCGTGGGCGCCGCCATCTTACCTGACTCAGGACCCATGCCCATCGGGCACCTCACCCGGCCGCTCATCGCCTGCAACCGCCAACGACCAGCCGCGTCTCGCCTCGGTCATGATTGACCAGTCTCGACCACACAACCTCGCGACTGCTTCAACTAAAGTGAAGGTCAACAGGCACGAGATCTCCTGCCTGCTGGACTCCGGGAGCACAGAGCTTCATTCACCCTGATACGGTAAGGTGCTGCTCCCTCGCGGTACACCCCGCTAACCAGAGAATCTCCCTGGCCTCCGGGTCCCACTCCGTGGCGATCCGGGGGTACTGCATCACCACTTTCAATGTCCAGGGCGTGGAGTTCAGCAGCTTCCGCCTCTACGTCCTCCCCAACCTCTGCGCTGTCTTGCTACTAGGCCTGGACTTCCAGTGTAACCTCCAGAGCCTAACCCTGAAATTCGGCGGACCCCTACCACCCTTAACTGTGTGCGGCCTCGCGACCCTTAAGGTCGACCCACCTTCCCTTTTTGCAAACCTAACCACGGATTGCAAACACGTCGCCACCAGGAGCAGATGGTACGGCGCCCAGGACAGGACCTTCGTCGGGTCTGAAGTCCAGCGGCTGCTTCGGGAAGGCATCATCGAGGCCAGCAAAAGCCCCTGGAGAGCCCCTGGAGTGGTCAAAACTGGGAGAAAAACAGGATGGTCGTTGACTACAGTCAGACCATCAATCGGTACACGCAGCTCGACGCGTACCCCCTCCCACGCATATCTGATATGGTCAATCAGATTGCACAGTACCGGGTCTTCTCTACAGTAGACCTGAAATCGGCCTACCACCAGCTCCCCATCCGCAAGGCGGACAGCCCACACACTGCCTTCGAGGCAGACGGCCTCCTTTACCACTTTCTTAGGGTTCCCTTCAGCGTCACCAACGGGGTCTCGGATTTCCAACAGGAGATGGACCGAATGGTTGACCGGTACGGGCTGCGGGCCACTTTCCCGTACCTGGACAATGTCACCATCTGCGGCCATGACCAGCAGGACCATGACGCCAACCTTGCCAAATTTCTCCACACCGCCACTCTCCTCAACCTCACATAAAACAAGGAGAAGTGCGTATTCAGCATGAACCGTTTAGCCACCCTTGGCTATGTGGTCCAGTACGGAGTTCTGGGGCCCGACCCCGATCGCATGCGCCCACTCATGGAACTCCCCCTCCCCACTGCCCCAAGGCCCTCAAACGTTGCCTGGGGTTCTTTTCGTATTACTCCCAGTGGGTCCCAAACCATGCGGACAAGGCCCGCCCACTAATTCAATCCACTGTTTTTCTTCTGACGGCTGAGGCTCACCTGGCCTTTAACCGTATCAAGGCCGACATCATCAAGGCCGCGATGCACGCGGTCGATGAGACGCTTCCCTTCCAAGTCAAGAGCGATGCATCAGACGTCGCTCTGGCCGCCACCCTCAACCAGGCGGGCAGGCCCGTGGCATTCTTTTCCCGCACCCTCCATGCCTCCGAAATTCGGCACTCCTCCGTCGAAAAAGAGGCCCAGGCCATCGTTGAAGCTGTGCGGCATTGGAGGCATTACCTGGCCGGCAGGAGATTCACTCTCCTCACTGACCAATGGTCAGTAGCCTTCATGTTTAATAACACACAGCAGGTCAAGATCAAAAACAATAACATCTTGCGGTGGAGAATCGAGCTCTCCACCTACAATTACGAGATTTTTTATCGCCCTGGTAAGCTCAACGAGCCCCCCGATGCCCTATCCCGAGGTACATGTGCCAGCGCACAAGTGGACCGACTCCGGACCCTGCACGACAGCCTCTGTCACCCAGAGATCACACGTTTGTACGATTTCATAAAGGCCCGCAACCTGCCCTACTCCATCGAGGAAGTCAGGGCGCTCACCAGAGACTGCCAGGTCTGCGCGGAGTGCAAACCGCACTTCTACCGGCCATACCGTGCGCGCCTGGTGAAGGCCTCCCGCCCCTTTAAACGCCTCAGCGTGGACTTCAAAGGGCCCCTTCCACCGACCGCAACACGTACTTTCTCAATGTGGTCGATGAATATTCCCGATTCCCCTTTGCCGTCCCATGCCCCGACATGACCTCTGCCACCGTCAACAAAGCCCTTAACTCCATCTTTGCTCTGTTCGGCTTCCCCGCCTACGTCCCCAGCGACCGGGGATCCTCGTTCATGAGCGATGAGCTGTGCCAGTACCTGCTCAACAGGGGCATTGCCTCGAGCAGGACGACCAGCTACAACCCCAGGGGAAATGGGCAGGTGGAGCGGGAGAATGGGACGGTCTGGAGGGCCATCCAGCTGGCCCTACGGTCCAGAAATCTCCCAGCTTCCCGCTGGCAGGAGGTCCTCCCCAACGCACGTCACTCCATTCGGTCGCTCCTGTGCACCGCGACAGTGACACCCCCATGAAGGTCTCTTTGCCTTCCCCAGGAAGTCCACTCCCGACATGGCTGGCAGCTCCAGGGCTTGCTCTCCTCCGTAGACACGTTCGACTCCACAAGGCGGACCCGTTGGTTGAGAGGGTACAGCTACTTCACGCCAACCCGCAGTACCCCTACGTAGCATACCCCGCCGGCCGCCAAGACACAGTCTCCCTCAGGGACCTGGCACCAGCTGGTTCCACCCCCCTCCGACCCAGCGCCATCCCCCCCCCCTTCCCCGGCGCACTCACCGCAGCCCCCGCTCTGGAACAATCAGTCCTCCCCTCGCTCACACCCGGGGATGAAGAGGATTTCAACACGCTCCCGGAGTCACCGAACACCAAGCCGCCGCCTGAGTCGCCACCAGCACTGCGGCGCTCTCGACGACAGATCAAGGCACCGGACCGCCTGAATTTGTAACATTATCTGTACTTTTAAAACACAACTTTCTGTACATAGTTCTCCACCACCCCCGCCGGACTCATTTTTTTAACAGGGGGTGAATGTGGTAGTCACCACTGATGTACATATTGTATATATAGGATGTTGATATAGGTGCTTTATTACAGGTACGGGGGTAGATCCCTGTCTGCTGGCTCTGCCCAGTAGGCGGAGTATAAATATGTGTGCTCCCAATACAGCAGCCATTTCGTCAGCTGCTGTAGGAGGCCACACAACTCAGTGTAATAAAGCCTCGATTACATCCTACTCTCATCTTTGTGTAATTGATCGTGCATCAGGAGTACACATCTCCAAAAATCTGTCCTGGTCCACCCACGTCGACGCTACCACCAAGAAAGCACAACAGCGCCTATACTTCCTCAGGAAACTAAGGGAATTCGGCATGTCCACATTGACTCTTACCAACTTTTACAGATGCACCATAGAAGACATCCTATCTGGCTGCATCACAGCCTGGTATGGCAACTGCTCGGCCCAGGACCGCAAGAAACTTCAGAGAGTTATAAACACCACCCAGTCCATCACACAAACCTGCCTCCCATCCATTGACTCCATCTACACCTCCCGCTGCCTGGGGAAAGTGGGCAGCATAATCAAAGACCCCTCCCATCCGGCTTACTCACTCTTCCAACTTCTTCCATCGGCAGGAGATACAGATGTCTGAGAACACGCACGTTGAGACTCAAAAACAGCTTCTTCCCCGCTGTTACCAGACTCCTAAATGACCCTCTTATGGACTGACCTCATTAACACTACACCCCTGTATGCTTCATCCGATGCCGGTGTTTATGTAGTTACATTGTGTACCTTGTGTTGCCCTATTATGTATTTTGTTTTATTTCCTTTTCTTTTCATGTACTTAATGATCTGTTGAGCTGCTCGCAGAAAAATACTTTTCACTGTACCTCGGTACACGGGACAATAAACAAATCCAAATTCAAATCCAAATCATCCACCCAGAATGTCCTGCCCTTGCACGCCCGGACGCCAGACCCTGTACCCCGGACACCCGCTCATGTCATCACCTGGACCATGCACTGGTCCCCTCCCCGTGGCACTAACCCACCCTCCAGCCATGGACATGATCCCCCGGAGCTGTGTCCCATCCTCTGGGTGTTCGGATGTTGGCTGCTGCGTTTGTGGTGTTGCCTCCCGCAGTGTTCGGGCGGAGTCCAGGTATCACGATCTGATTGGGATGCAAGACAATGACTCCCACATGCTACATGGCCTACCCACGGGGATTCACTTGGGTTGTGTGAAGTGCTCACATAACAACGACTGCCAATGCCCACCGAGCAACAGCCTTCTGTCACACGGCCAGAGGCCTTAGAAGCCGGTTGGGTTTATGGGTGATCAGTGGGGTGGACGGGCAGGAAGGGTTGGCCCCGGAACGGGTACACATGATCCAGGGGTTGGCATGGTGGTGCCTGTTATTGAAAATATGGAAAGATGTGTCATTTGAAACATAGAAGTCTGGCAATATCTGGTCTGAGAGAAACGTGAGAGGATACAGGGAAAGATCCCACAAAGGGTTAACAGCAGCTGCAAAGAGCAGGATTGTAAAATGCAAATAGCCTTGGTCAAGCAAACAAGACAAACAGGATTTTGAATGAAGCCAAAAACAATGGCTCACACCTTCATTGAAATTAACTATCTTAGTAAGCATCTGGAAAAGAAAGGATGAGGTCCAGTTGAATTTGGTGAAAATTCTAGGTGTGAAAAATTGTTAATACCGGGTAAATTAAAGAAAACTGGAGACTATCAGACTATGAGAAACATAATTTAAAGCCAAAATCAAAGTCAAAATTATGAGCTGGGGACACAATTGGAAAATAAAACTATAGAAATGACAGGAATTAAAATTCACACCTCTATTGAAACCAAAGCATTTTGAACATCACAAAGGAAACAATGTAATCAGATCTATGAGATGAAGTCATGTCAAAATGAGTACTTAGTTGGATTAGAATGTTTAGATCAAAGATACTTTTTACAATCAAAGTTACTTTACAATAAAGTCATAAAAACTAGATAACTGTTAGAAAAATATATAAACCCAAAGAAAGGGAACAGCAGCCAGAACCAGAACCAGAACCAGAGGGAGAGAGAGAGGGGGGAGAAGCAGTTCAGAGTCAGATTACAGTCAGCTCGGCCATGGGATAGAGACAGGGCAAAGCAGCCGATCTAAAACAGCTAATACATCGAAGGAAGACTAGAATTTAAAGAGGAGCCAGAGTCAGCTCAGAGATAGCCAGCAGAGTCAGCTCTCATAGCTCGGTACATGGGAAAGATAGGACACAGCAAACAAGTTAACCAGCGAATACATCTAAAGAAGACCAGACTTTAAAGAAGATTGATTGTCAAGTTGGGCCTGAAGGTCCCTTCAATCAACCAGAAGGATCCAGAAGCAAGATCTTTTTACCTTTCTGTAAAGACAGTAATTGCAGCTTTTAAAAGAAAAAATATAATAATAAAATAACTTAATTTAACCTGAAATAGTGGTTATTCCAAAGTCTATTTTACTTACTTAGCAATGCGGGACCCATGATCGATGCTACTAAGTGGTAAGTAGATTAAATCTTCGGTGAAGGTATGGGTTATACCGGGGGATAACTTGAAAACATAGTTTGACCTGAATAGCACCCACTGAAGCTTGCATCGGAGTCGGGGAGTGAGAATCCCTGATCACCATTTAGAATATCGGCCCTTTTTGGTATAGGGGGACTTCTAAGAATAGTGGCGAGTTTTCAAAAACATGGCGCCCAACGTTTTAATTAAAACCCTGTTAATTACGCCTAGCGGGTTGCTTTATTTTCTACATGGCACACGTCGTGTTAACACTGTGTTAATTACGCCCAGTCGGTTGTTTTGCTTTCTCCATGGCACCCAGCGTCGAGGCCTAGAATATTAGAAGTTTCTAGGTAAAGCGAGGCTAGAATATTAGAAGTTTCTAGTTGAGCAGAGTGGGGGCTAGAATATTAGAAGTTTCTAGTTCCCAAGAAACGGTTGGAATATTAGAAGTTTCTGGTCGATGTGTGAGTCAGACTTTACCTGCCGAGTTTAGTCTGGAAAGTCATGTGTGATTGACTTTTGTAAGGATATTCTGTGGATCGAGGGGACTGAAGCTCAGGTTGGGTGTGAAATCAGCAGACTAGAAGATGCTGACCCTGAGGAAAAGTCTGCAAGACATCTTGGTGACAGCAATAAAAATCTTGCATCCATTACTGGTAAAAAGAGGCCAAAAAATAAATCATCCTTCGAGTAAGGCAGATTGTGAGGATAAAGCCTAGAGAAATAGGGGACGCCTAGACTCTTTAGAGACCAATAACCAATCGGCTGGTTTAGCACACTGGGCTAAATCGCTGGCTTTTAAAGCAGACCAAGGCAGGCTAGCAGCACGGTTCGATTCCCATACCAGCCTCCCCGAACAGGTGCCGGAATGTGGTGACTAGGGGCTTTTCACAGTAACTTCATTTGAAGCCTACTTGTGACAATAAGCGATTTTCATTTCATTTCATTTTCAATCGACTATTAACTAAAACAGGAAGATAGTGCCTTAGTTAGCCTTGGATGGGGCCCAGAAAGGGTACTTATCCTTGATTTCAGATTGCAACTGTAAGGGACAACCAGGAACAGAAGTTAGAAATCCGAAAAATGGCAATTGGAATAATCCTCTTGCTCTGAAACACGGTCAAGAGAGTTGAAGCAATGAAACAAGAGTGGAAAAGATTAACAGAGGCAAAAAACTCCTGCATAAGTGAGACTTATCAGCATGGAGGGGTCTCAATTTTTGTTAAAAGTAACTAAAACCCGACTGAATAGAGGTCCAAGATCTCAGTGGATAAACGTGAGTGTGTGTTCAATAAGGGTTTGTTAAATCCTACAAAGTAGAGATCCAAGATCTGAGTGGATGAATGAGATTGTGTCTGTTTAACAAGGATTTCTGAATTTCCTTTGGTGTTCGTATTTTTTTTTTAATGTTGTATTTTGCAAAACCGAGTTTCACATCAATTGGAAGTTATAAATGGCAGGTAGAAATCTGATCAGTATTATGAGGTGGTAAATCAGTATGTTCAGAAATAAATTGGTCTCAGAATAAACAGATAAAGAGTTTGCACTGGGCAGCAGTCAACTGTTTGCAGGTAATCACTTTGAAACTGATGTTGAAATTGACACTGCATAGCTCCGCAGGGTCCTAGTGCCCGACAATCACAAGATTATCACCAGCAAAAAAAATAATGATGTTTAGAATGTTAAACACATTGAAGATGGAGCTTTAGAGAATAAAGATATTGGATCAAAAGTTAGATTAAGAGAATTGCTAGCAGTATAAGGAAATGAGAATCTGATGGCAGGAAAAGATTTAATGAAAATAGATGCAGGTAGTAAAATTAAGATATTAAAACAATTGATAATACAGAGGAAGTGTGGGTGAAGCTACCAACTAAGACTGCAGGGAAAATAAACAGTGAAGCTGTAAAATGTAAAGACAAGATTGTTCAGAATTTGGGTAAACATACAGTTGAATTAGAGAATAATGGTGTCTGGAGCAAAAGAAATTGTATCACAATTAAAACACATGACCCAACTGGTGGGAAGACAGTGAATTAAAACCCGTTAGCAGCATTGATTGTACAGATGATAAAGTTAAAATGTCATGTTCGGAATTTGCCTTCATAAAGATCCAGTCGTAATCAAAATAAAGTAATTAAAGTAAACACAGCAGCAATATCAGGAATGTATCAGGGTAGGGTTTCGACCAGATTGGATCAGAATGAGCAAAAGAGGAGGAGTTTGAGATTCTTCGAATTGCACTCAGGGGTGCCATGACAGAAGGAGGAGGCTTAACAGGCTTTAATTGTATGAAGGACATAAAGGATAAGGAAAATAAAGTAGTTTTTTTTAAAAAGGAAAGAAATGGTAGCAAAGGAAATCCGGACGTCCTGGAGAGGGCACTTCTGGAGTGTTCAAACGAAGGTAGAAAGTACAAATTAAAGAATAGGGCCCTCTCCACCCTTGACCTGTTCATTTGATTTTTCAGATGGAGAAAAGTAACTAACAGACAAACCAGTTCACAAGAAGGAAGAGAACTACACTCCATAAAAGAATGTTTTAGACAGGATTCAGGGGAAACTAATGATACAATTGGCGACATATTTGAGGGAATTAAATGACAGAGCCCGGAGGAAAACTTTACGTGTTAGAAACAAATCAAAATTTCAAATTATTACTGAACAGTGAAACCTCCGTGATGTGGAGATGCCGGCGTTGGACTGGGGTGAGCACAGTACGAAGTCTTACAACACCAGGTTAAAGTCCAACAGGTTTGTTTCGATGTCACTAGCTTTCGGAGCGCTGCTCCTTCCTCAGGTGAATGAAGAGGTCTGTTCCAGAAACACATATATAGACAAATTCAAAGATGCCAAACAATGCTAGGAGTGCGCGCATTAGCAGGTGATTAAATCTTTACAGATCCAGAGATGGGGTAACCCCAGGTTAAAGAGGTGTGAATTGTCTCAAGCCAGGACAGTTGGTAGGATTTCGCAGGCCAGATGGTGGGGGATGAATGTAATGTGACATGAATCCCAGGTCTCGGTTGAGGCCGCACTCATGTGTGCGGAACTTGGCTATAAGTTTCTGCTCGGCGATTCTGCGTTGTCGCGGGTCCTGAAGGCCGCCTTGGAGAACGCTTACCCGGAGATCAGAGGCTGAATGCCCTTGACTGCTGAAGTGTTCCCCGACTGGAAGGGAACATTCCTGCCTGGTGATTGTTGCGCGATGTCCGTTCATTCGTTGTCGCAGCGTCTGCATGGTCTCGCCAATGTACCACGCTTCGGGACATCCTTTCCTGCAGCGTATGAGGTAGACAACGTTGGCCGAGTCGCACGAGTATGTACCGCGTACCTGGTGGGTGGTGTTCTCACGTGTAATAATGGTATCCATGTCGATGATCTGGCACGTCTTGCAGAGATTGCCATGACAGGGTTGTGTGGTGTCGTGGTCACTGTTCTGAAGACTGGGTAATTTGCTGCACACAATGGTTCGTTTGAGGTTGCGCGGTTGTTTGAAGGCAAGTAGTGGGGGTGTGGGGATGACCTTGGCAAGGTGTTCATCGTCATCAATGACGTGTTGAAGGCTGTGAAGAAGATGACGTAGTTTCTCCGCTCCGGGGAAGTACTGGACGACGAAGGGTATTCTGTCGGTTGTGTCCCATGTTTGTCTTCTGAGGAGGTCGGTCCGGTTTTTCGCTGTGGCGCGTTGGAACTGTCGATCGATGAGTCGAGTGCCATATCCCGTTCGTACGAGGGCATCTTTCAACGTCTGTAGATGTCTGTTACGCTCCTCCTCGTCTGAGCAGATCCTGTGTATACGGAGCGCTTGTCCATAGGGGATGGCTTCTTTAATGTGTTTAGGGTGGAAGCTGGAGAAGTGGAGCATCATGAGGTTATCCGTGGGTTTGGGGTAAAGCGAAGTGCTGAGGTGACCGTCCTTGATGGAGACGAGTGTGTCCAAGAATGCAACTGATTTTGGAGAGTAGTCCATGGTGAGTCTGATGGTTGGATGGAACTTATTAATGTCATCGTGTAGTCGTTTCAGTGATTCTTCGCCGTGGGTCCAAAGGAAAAAAATGTCATCGATGTATCTGGTGTATAACATCGGTTGAAGGTCCTGTGCGGTGAGTAGGTCCTGTTCAAACTTGTGCATGAAGATGTTGGCGTATTGGGGTGCGAATTTGGTCCCCATGGCTGTTCCGTGCGTCTGGATGAAGAACTTGTTGTCGAAGGTGAAGACGTTGTGATCCAGAATGAAGCGGATGAGTTGCAGAATTGCGTCTGGAGATTGGCAGTTGTCGGTGTTGAGTACTGAGGCTGTTGCAGCAATGCCGTCGTCATGGGGGATGCTGGTGTAGAGTGCCGAGACGTCCATTGTGACGAGGAATGTTCCTGGTTCAACTGGTCCATGGGTGCTGAGTTTCTGTAGGAAGTCCGTCGTGTCGCGACAGAAGCTGGGTGTACCTTGTACGATGGGTTTCAAGATGCCCTCGATGTAGCCAGAGAGGTTCTCACGCAGGGTCCCATTGCCTGAAACGATAGGGCGGCCTGGTGTGTTGGCCTTATGTATTTTTGGGAGGCAGTAGAGATCTCCAATGCGGGGAGTACATGGGATGAGAGCACGTAGGGTGCTCTGAAGATCTGGATCCAAGGTCTTGATCAGTCTGTTAAGTTGGCGGATGTGTTCCTTGGTCGGATCTGCGGGTAACTGTCTGTAGTGTTCTTGGTTGTTCAGTTGTCGGTATACTTCTTTGCAGTAGTCCGTTCTGTTCAGTACGACAGTGGCCCCCCCTTTGTCTGCTGGTTTGATGACGATGCTGTGGTTGGTCTTGAGAGCGCGGATGGCATTGCGTTGTGCTTGGGTGACGTTCGGGGCTGTCTTGTGAATGCGACTGATGAATCTGGCATTGACGCGACTCCTGACGGCTTGAGCATACATGTCGAGTCTATGGCAGCGGCCTTCCGGAGGGGTCCAATTCGACTCTTTCCTCTTCGGTTGCCGCACCGCAGATCTCTCGGTCTGCTGTTCCGGTTCATTGGTAGTCTGCTTGAGTTCGCTGTTGGCCTCTTGGGGTCTGTGGAAGAATTCCCGGAGCCTCATTCGCCTGATGAATTCCTCCGTGTCTGCCGCGAGACTGATGGGGTCCATTTTGGTGGTGGTGCAGAAATTAAGCCCTCTGCTGAGGACTTCGATTTCGTCTGGTTGAAGGGTGTAGTCTGACAAGTTGACAATAGATTTCCCTGTATTGTTTTCTACTGTGACACCGGGGGTGGCTTGGTTGCTGCCGGTGGTGATGCCAAGTTTCTCAAGCTTTCTGTTCTTGGTATGCATATAGGTGGCATAGTATTGTTGTCTCATCTGTTTGGCGGTGTTCCGCAGCTGGTCTGCTGCATCCTGAGCGCAAGTTGAGAATATGGCCTCTATCTTGGTTTCCAGGTTGCGTCGTCTGCTGTAGAGCTGGCGGACGAGGTGGTTGAGGAGTGTGAGAGAGGTGCGACGGCAGAGTCTCTCAGCGAAGTCTGTGTTGTAGGTCGACTTGAGTGGGTTTGTGATCTGTAGCCCTTTTGGGATCTTGTCTGCTTTCTTGCATCTTTGTAGAAACTTAATGTCAGTATCTATATGCGCGATCTTCCTGGAGATCCTCTCCACTTTGAGCCGGCAGTTTGCGGTGTCGATGGTAGCCATGATGTGGAGATGCCGGCGTTGGACTGGGGTGAGCACAGTACGAAGTCTTACAACACCAGGTTAAAGTCCAACAGGTTTGTTTCGATGTCACTAGCTTTCGGAGCGCTGCTCCTTCCTCAGGTGAATGAAGAGGTCTGTTCCAGAAACACATATATAGACAAATTCAAAGAAACCTCCGGTCAGACATCTTTAATTGGACATCAGCTGATGGATGATCTGCGGTCTCCACGGGGTATGTACTACGTGGTGGAGTTATTAAGGGTCTTGGCAGACAGCAGCGACTGACGAGGAACCCCAATATGATAAATGACAATAGTTTAAGAATTCTTGTAGCTTGATGCCACGGTGAGAAAATTATTACCAATGCAGCAAACAATATTGCATTGAAGAGCTGTAATAATTATTAAAGAAGAAAATGTCGTGTAAATTGGTAGGCACTGTTATGTTATGATAATGGGGGTATGTGTGCCGTTCAAGAACTTGATCAGCATTTCTAAACTGTGTGAATGTTTTAATAGAGGGGGAATAATGGTAGTTTAGTGTGTTGTCTTGATTTAACTGCACAGAACATCACAAATAATATTGATGTTGTTAACACGCCATATTTAGTACGTAATGACTTTTGGTTCCAAAGCCGCGAAGGGATGTGTCGATATTGTACTTTATTTTAGTATTGAAATTGTAATAACAGTTGCAAATATGTAACGTTGTAACACACGGTCTATTTGTGTGGTTAGGTGATGAGTAATGTGATAAGATAAGACTTAATTTTTTTTACTGTGTATTTAACAATAGGGAGAATTTATTTAGAAATAGTGATAGTTCGATGTGGTTTTGCAAATACTGTTGGCATATTATATTGCAAATGTTGTAATGGAAAATATGCACTTTCATGTTGGAAGGGAAATGATAATAGACGAAAGGGATTTGAAGGAAATTTGTCAGAAAGATATTCTCTCATGTACACCAGGAGCTGGCAGACATACATGGTTCAGGACAATGTTAGACATTAATGTGAGGAAGTCAGGAATAGAAGCAGGATCGATTGAACCTTTTAAATTAATGAAACAAGGGAATCAGTGGGTGGTACATGATATCATAATTTACCATTCCGATGAGAAACGGAAAGCAATTTGGATGACGGAAAAATGGGACACTTAAAAGCCAGTGATGGACAAAAGACCTTTTTGGTTACTGATGGACTGAGTTGTGTGCTGTTTCTAAGGGACATGAGGAAGCTTCTACGGTGCTGCTACCCCAAGGAAGTAAAATGCTTTGGAGGTAGTGGAACAAACGGATATAGCTATTGTGTTACCTTCCTGAGTGGCTACGGCTATGGTTCAAGGTTATTGGACTTGAGGAAAGACAAAAAAGACACTGGTCTGTGACATGGTTACATTTATGAATTGATTTCGGTGCACAATTTAAAATCAAAACATGTACATACAAATGAGAAAGATCGGGGATAAACGTTAGTCAATACAATTAGATAGGGGGATCATTGACCAAATGATATAGTTATGTTTCAAATGTCAAGACAGGGTCTTATTGAAAATATGGAAAGATGTGTCATTTGAAACATAGAAGTCTGGCAATATCTGGTCTGAGAGAAGCATGATAGGATACAGGGAAAGATCCCACAAAGGGTTAACAGCAGCTGCCAGGAGAGGATTGTAAAATGCAGATAGCCTTGGTCAAGCAGTCTTAGCAAACAAGACAACCAGGATTTTGAATGAAGCCAAAAACAATGGCTTACACCTTCATTGAAAGTAACTATCTTAGTAAGGATCTGGAAATGCATGGATGAGGTTCAGTTGAATTTGGTGAGAATTCTAGGTGTGAAAATTTGCTAATACCAGGTAAATTAAAGAAAACTGGAGACTATAGTCTACGAGAAACATAATTCAAAGCCAAAATCAAAGTCAAAATTATGAGCTGAGGACACAATTGGAAAATGAAACTATAGAAATGACAGGAATTAAAGTCCACACCTCTATTGAAACCAAAGCATTTTGAACATCACAAAGGAAACAATGTAATCAGATCTATGAGATGAAGTCATGTCAAAATGAGTACTTAGTTGGATTAGAATGTTTAGATCAAAGATACCTTTTACAATCAAAGTTACTTTACAATAAAGTCATAAAAACTAGATAACTGTTAGAAAAATATATAAACCCGAAGAAAGGGAACAGCAGCCAGAACCAGAACCAGAACCAGATCCAGAGGGGGAGAAAGAGAGAGGGGAGAAGCAGTTAAGAGTCAGATTACAGTCAGCTCAGCCATGGGAAAGAGACAGGGCAAAGCAGCCGATCTAAAATAGCTAATACATCTAAGGAAGACTAGAATTTAAAGAGGAACCAGAGTCAGCTCTCATAGCTCGGTACATGGGAAAGATAGGACACAGAAAACGATTTAACCAGCGAATACATCTAAAGAAGACCAGACTTTAAAGAAGATTTATTGTCAAATTGGGCCTGAAGGTCCCTTCAACCAACTAGAAGGATCCAGAAGCAAGATCTTTTTACGTTTCTGTAAAGACAGTGATTGCATCTTTTAAAAGAAAAAATATAATAATAAAATAACTTAATTTAACCTGAAATAGTAGTTATTCCAAAGTGTTCTTTACTTACTTAGCAATGCGGGACCCAGGATCGATGCTACTAAGTGGTAAGTAGATGACATCTTCGGTGAAGGTATGGGTTATACCGGGGGATAACTTTAAAACATAGTTTGATCTGAATAGCACCCACTGAAGCTTGCATCGGAGTCGGGGAGTGAGAATCCCTGATCACCATTTAGAATGTCGTCCCTTTTTGGTAGAGGGGGAATTCTAAGAATAGTGTTGAGTTTTCAAAAATATGCCACGAACAGTTGCCCCTGGTTGCCCCCCCCCCCCCCCCCCCCCAGCGCCTTCTTCCCCCCACCCTCCCATGGCAGGCCAGCCGTGCGGAGAGTGTCCCACTACCAGCCGAGGGTCCCCCACTCCCCCCGCTGAGCACTGGGGTAGCAAACCCAGGGCCCCCGGGCTCTTTGCCTGTGGACAAAGATGGCTGTTCACCTCCTCTGCTCCCAGCAGAAACCCTTCTGGCAGGTTCACGTTTTTCAAAAGGAGTACTAATTGGCGCCAGCGTGACCACTTGCTGGTGAGGCCGCTAAATGATGGGAGGCCGTTGGATATGGGGCGGCTCCCGTTAATTGTACGGAAATAGGGCTTAAGTGGTGATAATTGGTTTCTCACCACGCTATGGCGGGATCCCGATTTCACCTACGGGAGCCAGCCGGTTGCATCGTAAACTGTTTGGCGCCTGCCAAACATTTTCTGCCTCTCCCGCAATTCACCGGCCTTGTTTCACTCGAGCGAGAGCGCAACGAGGCCGGAGAATCGCGCCCATTATCTTGGTTAAGGTAGAAATATTAGGCCTGGATACCAGGAGGAATCGCCTGTTCTTTCAATAGTGCCAGATAGGCCAGGTAGGACTTTGGTTTAATGTCTAAAGTTAGCCGCTCTAACAGTGCAGCATTCCCCCAGGAATGACCCTCCAACACCGTCGTGCTCCCTCAGCACTGCCCCGGGAGTGTCAGCCTGGATTGTGTGCTCCAGCCCATGTCCTCATGGCTTAGAACTGAGAACATTACTCACTGAGTCACGGCCAGCAGGAGTTGAGAAAAGGATTCTCGGCCCGTCATACATCACAATTTTAACTCAGGCAACAAACTCTCAGGCCGTGTCAATCTGAGGCTTGAGCTCGTCAGCCCCACCACACCTCCTGGGTTGCCATCCATATTCATCGAACCAAGATTGTAAATTATGTTCGGATACAGGTCTACCATTGGGAGACCTACAGTTTTCCTATTGCAAGAATTCCTGCTCCTCCGGACCCACGAGGAAATGGTTAACGTTTCAAAAGTGTGGCACCGTGGCACTGCTGCCTCACGGCGCCAGGGACTCGGGTCCGGCCTTGGGTGGCAGCGAGGAGGAGTTTGCACTTTTTCTCCGTGACTGCGTGGGTTTCCTCCGGGTGCTCCGGTTTTTTCCCCACAGTCCAAAGACGCGCGGGTTAGATTTGTTGGCCATGGTCAAATTGCCCCTTCATGTCCAAAAGATGTGTGGGTTGGGTGGGGTTGTGGGAATGAGGAGGGGAGTGGGCCTCGGGCGGGTGCTCTTCCAGAGGGTCGGTGCAGGCTCGATAGGCCCAATGGCCTCCTTCTGCACTGTCGACATTCTGTGATACTTCCCTGGCTCCCCGCTGATGTGTTTGGCTCCATCGATGACATTCACAACCCCGTGTTAAAATTCTGGACTCAAGTCCCTATTTTAACCACCTTGTTTGCCCCATTCCCATTGGGCACTGGGCAGTGGCGTTAAAATCAGGGCTGTAGAATGTTATAGTCTGGAGTAGCCCATTCAGCCCTTCACAACTGTATTGCCTTCCTGACGTTCCCATCTATCTTCCTACCTTTCCGCCTTATTCTCATACAGCTGTTACATATTCTCTCTCAGATGCTTTTCCACTTCAATTTAAAGAATACGAACCCCGCTCTTTCCATGCCCTGTTAAGGGCCTCACACCACAGCTTACCCTGGACAGTGTGGACACGGGAACGTCTTCTAGAAATTATTGTCCACTAAATGTGGCTGAACTTGCTTGTGAAAGCTTTGCCTCATAGCTCTTGGTCCATAATCCTTACCTAAAAGAATCTCAGTGCCCTCACCAAGCAAAAATCTATCAATCTCAGTTTTGGACAATTAATCCTCAGCCCAAGAACTATTTGGGTAGAAAGTGTTCCAGATGACCGCTGACGTTTCTCTGAGTTCCTGGCATCATCTCTTTTTAAAATAAATTTAGAGTACCCGATTCGTTTTTCCAATTAAGGGGCAATTTAGCATGTCCAATCCACCGAGCCTGCACATCTTTGGGTTGAGGGGACAAAACCCACGCAAACACAGGGAGAATGTGCAAACTCCACACGGACAGTGACCCAGAGTCGGGATCGAACCTGGGACCTCGGCGCCGTGAGGCAACAGGGCTAACCACTGTGCCACCGTGCCGCCCTCCTGGCACCTTCTCTGAATGGTTTTTAAGATTCTGCCCTCGCGTCTGGACGAGAAATAGTTTCCTGGATCTACCCTATCCTTTATCATGATTAGATCACCGCTCACCATTCCAACCACCAGAAAAAACAACCCAGATTTGCAAAAGCAATCCTCCTAATTGGACAATGACAAACTAAGCCTTGTCATGTAATTCCATTGAGCAAACGGCTGCAAACCCCGAGTGTTTGTCAATCCCTGTAGTTTCAGTCAAGGATTGGCCTGGTTTTGACTGCATTGTTCAGGCATGAGATGGCAGATCATTCCATCAGTGTCACACACCAAGTCAAAAATATATATTTTTTAACTCTTTAAGGTCCCCATGAGGAAGTCCCTTCATGAACCTCTGGTCAGGCATTATCCCACGGTGCTGACTTTCTGACAGTGCAGCGCTCCCTCTGCGGTACTGACCTTCTGACAGTGCATTGCTCTCTCAGCATTGCCTTTCTGACAGTGCAGCACTCCCTCAGTACTGACCTTCTGACAGTGCAGCACTCCCTCAGTACTGTCTCTCTGACAGTGCAGCACTTCCTCAGTACTGACCCTCTGACAGTGCAGCACTTCCTCAGTACTGACCCTCTGACAGTGCAGCACTCCCTCAGTACTGACCCTCTGACAGTGCAGCACTCCCTCAGTACTGACCCCCTGACAGTGCAGCACTCCCTCAGCACTGACCCTTTGACAGTGCATCTCTCTCTCAGCATTGCCACTCTGACAGTGCAGCACTCCCTCAGTACTGCCCCTCTGATAGTGCAGCACTCCCAAAGTACTGACCCTTTGATAGTGCAGCACTCCCTCAGCACTGCCCCTCTGACAGTGCAGCACTCCCTCAGTACTGACCCTCTGACAGTGAAGCACTCCCTCAGTACTGCCACTCTGATAGTGCAGCACCCCCTCAGCACTGACCCTCTGACAGTGCAGCACTCCCTCAGCACTGATCCTCTGACAGATCAACACTCCCTCAGTACTGACCCTCTGACAGTGTAGCACTCCCTCAGTACTGACCCTCTGACAGTGCAGCACTCCCTCAGCACTGCCCCTCTGACAGTGCAGCACTCCCTCAGTACTGACCCTCTGACAGTGCAGCACTCCCTCAGTACTGTCTCTCTGACAGTGCAGCACTTCCTCAGTACTGACCCTCTGACAGTGCAGCACTCCTTCAGTACTGACCCGCTGACAGTGCAGCACTCCCTCAGTACTGACCCTCTGACAGTGCAGCACTCCCTCAGCACTGACCCTTTGACAGTGCATCTCTCTCTCAGCATTGCCACTCTGACAGTGCAGCACTCCCTCAGTACTGCCCCTCTGATAGTGCAGCACTCCCAAAGTACTGACCCTTAGATAGTGCAGCACTCCCTCAGCACTGCCCCTCTGACAGTGCAGCACTCCCTCAGTACTGACCCTCTGACAGTACAGCACTCCCTCAGCACTGACCCTCTGACAGTGAAGCACTCCCTCAGTACTGCCACTCTGATAGTGCAGCACTCCCTCAGCACTGACCCTCTGGCAGATCAACACTCCCTCAGTACTGACCCTCTGACAGTGCAGCACTCCCTCAGCACTGCCCCTCTGACAGTGCAGCACTCCCTCAGTACTGACCCTCTGACAGTGCAGCACTCCCTCCGTACTGACCCCCTGACAGTGCAGCACTCCCTCAGAACTGCCCCTCTGACAGTGCAGCACTCCCTCCGTACTGACCCTCTGACAGTGCAGCACTCCCTCAGTACTGACCGTCTGACAGTGCAGCACTCCCTCAGTACTGCCCCTCCGACTGTGCAGCACTCCCTCAGTACTGACCCTCTGACAGTGCAGCATTCCCTCAGTACTGAGCCTCTGACAGTGCAGCACTCCCTCAGCACTGACCCTCTGAATCATCAGCGCTCCCTCAGTACTGCCCCTCTGACAATGTGGCACTCCCTCCGTACTGACCCTCTGGCAGTGCAGCACTCCCTCAGTACTGCCCCTCTGACAGTGCAGCACTCCCTCAGTACTACCCTCTGACAGTGCAGCACTCCCTCAGTACTGACCCTCTGACAGTGCATCACTCCTTCAGTACAGCCCCTCTGACAGATCAGCACTCCCTCAGCACTGACCCTCTGACAGTGCAGCACTCCCTCAGTACTGACCCTCTGACAGTGCAGCACTCCCTCAGTACTGACCCTCTGACAGTGCAGCACTCCCTCAGTACTGACCCTCTGACAGTGCAGCACTCCCTCAGTACTGACCCTCTAACAGTGCAGCATCCCTCAGTACTGCCTCTCTGACAGTGCAGCACTCCCTCAGTACTGACCCTCTGACAGTGCAGCACTCCCTCAGTACTGCCTCTCTGACAGTGCAGCACTCCCTCAGCACTCCCTCTCTGACAGTGCAGCACTCCCTCAGTACTGCTCCTCTGACAGTGCAGCACTCCCTCAGTACTGACCCTCTGACAGTGCAGCACTCCCTCAGTACTGACCCTCTGACAGTGCAGCACTCCCTCAGTACTGCCCCTCTGACAGTGCAGCACGCCCTCAGTACTGACCCTCTAACACTGCAGCACTCCCTCAGTACTGCCTCTCTGACAGTGCAGCACTCCCTCAGTACTGACCCTCTAACACTGCAGCACTCCCTCAGCACTCCCTCTCTGACAGTGCAGCACTCCCTCAGTACTCCCTCTCTGACAGTGCAGCACTCCCTCAGCACTCCCTCTCTGACAGTGCAGCACTCCCTCCCCAAGTGGACAAGCCTGATCATGACCAGAGGGCCGAAAAGAAAAAATAGACGACCAGGAGAACAGGTTTCCACGCCAAAACCTAAGAATTGTGTGCCTGCCTGAAGCTAATGAGGGGAGGCAACCCACGGCATACATAGCAGCAGTGCTCGGAAAACTTGTTGGAGAGGTGGACAGGTCGCTTCGGCAGGGGTCCAAAGCATGGGGAACGTCCACGGGCCATAATTGTAAAGTTCCACAAGTATCAGGACAAATAGCGGATCCTGAGGTGGGCGATAGGCGCGGGAAAAGGTGCAAGTGGGAAGGAGATTCCATTCGCTTGCATCAAGACATTGCCGCAGACCTGGACAAGCACCAGCTGAATTCAACAGTGCCAACTCCGCCCGACACAAAAGCAAAGAACAAACAAAGAACAAAGAAATGTACAGCACAGGAACAGGCCCTTCGGCCCTCCAAGCCCGTGCCGACCATACTGCCCGACTAAACTACAATCTTCTATACTTCCTGGGTCCGTATCCTTCTATTCCCATCCTATTCATATATTTGTCAAGATGCCCCTTAAATGTCACTATCGTCCCTGCTTCCACCACCTCCTCCGGTAGCGAGTTCCAGGTACCCACTACCCTCTGCGTAAAAAACTTGCCTCGTACATCTACTCTAAACCTTGCCCCTCTCACCTTAAACCTATGCCCCCTAGTAATTGACCCCTCTACCCTGGGGAAAAGCCTCTGACTATCCACTCTGTCTATGCCCCTCATAATTTTGTAGACCTCTATCAGGTCGCCCCTCAACCTCCTTCGTTCCAGTGAGAACAAACCGAGTTTATTCAACCGCTCCTCATAGCTTATGCCCTCCATACCAGGCAACATTCTGGTAAATCTCTTCTGCACCCTCTCTAAAGCCTCCACATCCTTCTGGTAGTGTGGCGACCAGAATTGAACACTATACTCCAAGTGTGGCCTAACTAAGGTTCTATACAGCTGCAACATGACTTGCCAATTCTTATACTCAATGCCCCGGCCAATGAAGGCAAGCATGCCGTATGCCTTCTTGACTACCTTCTCCACCTGTGTTGCCCCTTTCAATGACCTGTGGACCTGTACTCCTAGATCTCTTTGACTTTCAATACTCTTGAGGGTTCTACCATTCACTGTATATTCCCTACCTGCATTAGACCTTCCAAAATGCATTACCTCACATTTGTCCGGATTAAACTCCATCTGCCATCTCTCCGCCCAAATCTCCAGACAATCTAAATCCTGCTGTATCCTCAGACAGTCCTCATCGCTATCCGCAATTCCACCAACCTTTGTGTCGTCTGCAAACTTACTAATCAGACCAGTTACATTTTCCTCCAAATCATTTATATATACTACAAAGAGCAAAGGTCCCAGCACTGATCCCTGTGGAACACCACTGGTCACAGCCCTCCAATTAGAAAAGCATCCCTCCATTGCTACCCTCTGCCTTCTATGGCCTAGCCAGTTCTGTATCCACCTTGCCAGTTCACCCCTGATCCCGTGTGACTTCACCTTTTGTACTAGTCTACCATGAGGGACCTTGTCAAAGGCCTTACTGAAGTCCATATAGACAACATCTACTGCCCTACCTGCATCAATCATCTTAGTGACCTCCTCGAAAAACTCTATCAAGTTAGTGAGACACGACATCCCCTTCACAAAACCGTGCTGCCTCTTACTAATACGTCCATTTGCTTCCAAATGGGAGTAGATCCTGTCTCTAAGAATTCTCTCCAGTAATTTCCCTACCACTGACGTAAGGCTCACCGGCCTGTAGTTCCCGGGATTATCCTTGTGTGGTTTGGAATTCTTTACCCTGCCAAGTTGTGGGTCACACACCAGGAGAAAGAGTATTATTTTGATGCCCCGGAGTAGGCCAACAAATTCATCCAGAATTATGGTCTGGAAAGCACACAGTGGCTGGAGGGCGAGTTGTGAGAGACGAGGCGGGGTCGGAACGAACGGGGGCAGAGATGTGGAGATGGTGGGGGCTGGGAGGGGGTGGGTAAGAGGCAGGAGGGGGTTAAATAGGGGATCCTGACCAAAACGGGTTCCACTACACTAGCGAGTAAGCTGGTGTCGGAGGGGTACAGTGAAGGAGGAGGCCGCGGCGCTGCTCCCAGGTGGAGGTAGGGGAAAGACGGAAATTGAGGGGGAACAAAAGGCAAAATAGGGGGGGGCCGGGTTGCCGCGGGTAGCTACATGGAATGTGAGTGACCTCAATGGACTAGTGAAGAGATCCAGAGT
This sequence comes from Scyliorhinus torazame, assembly GCF_047496885.1. NCBI lineage: Eukaryota > Metazoa > Chordata > Chondrichthyes > Carcharhiniformes > Scyliorhinidae > Scyliorhinus > Scyliorhinus torazame. Next base: position 301,511,503 of record NC_092713.1, on the reverse strand, counting down.
CCTCGCCCATGTCAAGAGTGTGATGGAAGTAGCTTTCCTACAGGAGATGCACCTGAGAGAGGGGGACCGACTGTGGGTGAGGAAGGGCTGGGTGGGACAAACATTTCACTCATGTTTGGACACTAGGACTAGGGGGTGTCCATATTAATTAATAGGACAGTCGCATTTACGGCGACTGGCAGAGTGACGGACCGGGGGGGCGGTGCAGTACATAATGGTCAGCAGGACCCCTGAAGGGGACACAGTAGTTTTGCTAAACATATACGCCCCGAACTGGGACGATGCAGAGTTCATCAAGAAAACGATGGCCAGGGCAGCACGGTGGCGCAGTGGCTAGCACTGCTGCCTACGGCGCTGAGGACCCGGGTCTGAATCCCGGCCCAGGGTCGCTGTCCGTGTGGAGTTTGCGTGTTCTCCCCGTGTCTGCGTGGGTTTCACCCCCACAAACCAAATAAAAAAAGATGTGCAGGATAGGTGGATTGGCCACGCTAAATTGCCCCTTAATTGAAAAAATTATTGGGTACTCTAAAATTAAAAAAGAAAAGAAAATGATGGCCGAAAGGGTGGGGGTTGCAGGCACTGGTGCCACTTCCGTTTTACCCTGCGGGGGGGGGGGAATACTTGGGTCGTCATGTGGTGATAGCCAAGCTGAAGATCTGGGGGCAATTTCATCAGCATTGTGCATTAGTGTTGTGTAGTGATGTAAATATTAAGTAGCATTGGAGGCCCAGCCATGGTTATGGTGACAACGAGGGGCTCAAATCTTGTTGCTCCTACTTTTGGTGATTAATACAATTGTTGTGTTGCCTTTTACAATCTTCTTTGTTTTTTTCTGTATCTATAACTCCAAACACCAATTAAATTATCTTTTATGAAAAAAGCCTGCTATGAGTGCACTGTCGAGATGGGGCGGGGCAGCAGTTCAATGACTTCATCTCACCTGACCAGTTTCTCCTGAGTCACACACTGGGAAGTTCACCTTGTGCCAGACAGATGAGCCGCTGTCTCTAATCCCTCAATAGTCTGGAGCTATTCATATTAAAGTCAGGGCTGAGAGGGAGGGTTCAAATATTTCAGTTCAGATGGAAACATTCATATAGAATTCTGCCTTCTCCGGGGGACACTGAAAACTTTTCCATATTTCAACAGTGAATTTTATTTGTTGTCACAAGACACAAGTTGAAATGAAATGAAAATCGCTTATTGTCACAAGTAGGCTTCAAATGAAGTTACTGTGAAAAAGCTCCTATTCGCCACATTCCGGCGCCTGTTCGGGGAGGCTGTTACGGGAATCGAAGCGTGCTGCTGGCCTGCCTTGGTCTGCTTTCAAAGCCAGCGATTTAGCCCTGTGCTAAACAGCCTCTTAAGGAACTCAATGACACGGAAAGTCCCCAAGGGTAAGGGAAGGAACTTTCGATGAGTGATCTCTCCCTCGGCCCAGCCCCCCTCCGCCCCCCCCCCCCCCCCCACTCCATTAGTCATTGAAAGGAATTAAACTCGGCTCTGAGTGCAGGTAACCTCACCCCCTGCTGGTCTCACTTGCCCCTCTGTAAGCATCACAAAACACATACACGCACAAACATACGTGCTCAAACAAATGGAAAACATAAACATACACACACATGTATAAACACATGCACACATATACAAATGCACACACGGGTAGGCAATTAATACCATCGTGCCAACTTCTGGTCAGAATTTTCATTCTCACAAGAAAATTGAACGTGAACTGTGAGCCGTTGCCACAATAAAGGTTGCAGTGGGGGAATTCTTCCATCTGACAGTTAGACATCATCTTCACTTCCCCAGGACATCCCAACAGCCGCCGCAGCCCAGTGAGCAAAGCCAACACCAAACCCAGATCCGTGTTCAGGCCAGTACATTGGGGGAAGAATCAACTCAAGCCATGACAGAGTGGGAATGAGATTAGGAATAGCGGTGGGTCACTGGGATCTGAGAGTGGGATTGGGAATAGTGACAAGTCACTTCGACCTGAGAGTGGGAGTGGGATTGGGAACACTGATCAGTCACTGGGAGCTGAGAGGGGGAGACGGATTGGGAATGGTGACTGGTCACTTAGTCCTGAGAGTGGGAGTGGGATTGGGAATAGTGACCGGTCACTGAGACCTGAGAGTGGGAGTGGGATTGGGAATAGTGACTGGTCACTGAGGTCTGAGAATGGGAATGGGATTGGGAATACTGACTGGTGACTGGGAGCTGAAAATGGATGGAGATTGGTCACGAGGAGCTGAGAGTGGGAATGGGATTGGGAAAAGTGATCGGTCACTGGGATCTGAGGGTGGGATGGGGATTGGGGATAGTGATCGGTCACTGGGAGCTGAGAGTGGGAGTAAGATTGGGAATAATGATTGGTCACTGGGATCTGAGGGTGGGATGGGGATTGGGAATAGAGATCGGTCACTGGGATCTGAGGGTGGAATAGGGATTGGGAATAGTGACAGACTACTGAGAGCTCAGTGGAATTGGGAATAGTGACCGGTCACTGAGACCTGAGAGTGGGAATGGGATTGGGAATAGTGACCAGTCACTGGGAGCTGAGATTGGGAATGGGATTTGGAATAGTGATGGGTCACTGAGACCTGAGAGTGGGAATGGGATTGGGAATAGCGATCAATCACTGGCAGCTGAGAGTGGGATGGGGATTGGGAATAGTGACAGACGACTGAGAGCTCAGTGGAATTGGGAATAGTGATGGGTCACTGTGATCTGAGGGTGGGATTGGGAATAAAGTTCCTCCTGTGTATTCTGCTCACAATGCAGTCTCCCCTCTACTGTATTTATCTTTCTGCTTTCAGTTCAGAGGAAAGGTGATCTCCGCCACTGTTTCCCCGTGTACTTCCCAACGAGCTCCTTGTGCTTCTATCGATGAGGACTGGGGGACTGGCCATGATACTGTCAGCCTGTTAATACCGGTACCGGGAGAAGGAGCAAACTCTCAAGCTGCTGCAGTCTGTTTACTGCACTATTCCCTGGGGCGTCACACACCGTGTTTTGGGTGGTGTTCTGACCTCATTGATCCCGGCTACCTGCTATTTAAATAACCGCTTTATTGACAAATAATCATGGAGGCAGCTGCCGAATTGTCTTGAAGATAGAATCAAAACAGGTAATGATAATGTCTCCAACATAGTCATCGACAACCACCAAAATAAAAAAAATGTATGAAATAATTTTAAAATTGCACAATTTCAGTACATAAATAATTCAAAGACATTGCAAAATGCAGGTCTCCTGAATTGCCAGAATAAAAATGAAAGGTCGACGGCGCTCTGCATTTTGTGTCGTGCACCCCTGTCATGTTTATGCCCAGGATTGCTTTGGAAAAGCACTGACTGTCCCAGTGCTAATTCCAGGTGATGCACCACTCCGATTTCTACGTCAACCTCCATCCTTCGGGAACAAAAACACCTCCTGTTTTTCTGCCTCCTCCTCTACAGAGTGAGGGAAATGGGTAGGCTGTCCTGACATGTATAGTCAAGCGTCCATTTGGTTAATTGGGCATCACCCTTGCATCACCCTCTCCCCACCCCATGGCCCCCGCCACACATCCCTCCCCCCGCCCTCCCCCTCACCCCGCCTCCGTGACCTCCGAGTAAGAGAGATCCAGAGACGATAACACAAACTCTAGCCACATTTCAGGCAGGTGGGAACGCTGCCCAGTCACAGGGGCTACACCAAGGGAGTGCTGCATTGTCAGTGTGATACTGGAGTGACAGTGGAGCACAACTGGAGATTGCACTGTCAGAGAGGACCTACTGAGGGTGTGCAGCACTGTCAGAGAGGAGGTGCTGAGGGTGTGCAGCACTGTCAGAGAGGAGGTGCTGAGGGTGTGCAGCACTGTCAGAGAGGAGGTGCTGAGGGTGTGCAGCACTGTCAGAGAGGAGGTACTGAGGGTGTGCAGCACTGTCTGAGAGGAGGTACTGAGGATGTGCAGCACTGTAGAGGAGGTGGGGGGTGTGCAGCACTGTAGAGGAGGTGCTGAGGGTGTGCAGCACTGTCTGAGAGGAGGTACTGAGGGTGTGCAGCACTGTCTGAGAGGAGGTACTGAGGGTATGCAGCACTGTCAGAGAGGAGGTGCTGAGGGTGTGCAGCGCTGTCAGAGAGGAGGTGCTGAGGGTGTGCAGCACTGTCTGAGAGGAGGTACTGAGGGTGTGCAGCACTGTCAGAGAGGAGGTGCTGAGGGTGTGCAGCACTGTCTGAGAGGAGGTACTGAGGGTGTGCAGCACTGTCAGAGAGGAGGTGCTGAGGGTGTGCAGCACTGTCAGAGAGGAGGTGCTGAGGGTGTGCAGCACTGTCTGAGAGGAGGTACTGAGGGTGTGCAGCACTGTCTGAGAGGAGGTGCTGAGGGTGTACAGCACTGTCTGAGAGGAGGGACTGAGGGGGTGCAGCACTGTCTGAGAGGAGGTGCTGAGGATGTGCAGCACTGTAGAGGAGGTGCTGAGGGTGTGCAGCTCTGTCAGAGAGGAGGTGCTGAGGGTGTGCAGCACTGTCTGAGAGGAGGTGCTGAGGGTGTACAGCACTGTCAGAGAGGAGGTACTGAGGGGGTGCAGCACTGTCAGAGAGGAGGTGCTGAGGGTGTGCAGCACTGTAGAGGAGGTGCTGAGGGTGTGCAGCACTGTCAGAGAGGAGGTACTGAGGGGGTGCAGCACTGTCAGAGAGGAGGTGCTGAGGGTGTGCAGCACTGTAGAGGAGGTGCTGAGGGTGTGCAGCACTGTCTGAGAGGAGGTACTGAGGGGGTGCAGCACTGTCAGAGAGGAGGTACTGAGGGTGTGCAGCACTGTCAGAGAGGAGGTACTGAGGGTGTGCAGCACTGTCAGAGAGGAGGTGCTGAGGATGTGCAGCACTGTAGAGGAGGTGCTGAGGGTGTGCAGCACTGTCAGAGAGGAGGTGCTGAGGGTGTGCAGCACTGTCAGAGAGGAGGTACTGAGGGTGTGCAGCACTGTCTGAGAGGAGGTGCTGAGGGTGTACAGCACTGTCTGAGAGGAGGTGCTGAGGGTGTGCAGCACTGTCTGAGAGGAGGTACTGAGGGTGTGCAGCACTGTAGAGGAGGTACTGAGGGTGTGCAGCTCTGTAGAGGAGGTACTGAGGCTGTGCAACACTGTAGAGGAGGTACTGAGGGTGTGCAGCACTGTCAGAGAGGAGGTGCTGAGGGTGTGCAGCACTGTAGAGGAGGTACTGAGGGTGTGCAGCACTGTCAGAGAGGAGGTGCTGAGGGTGTGCAGCACTGTCTGAGAGGAGGTACTGAGGGTGTGCAGCACTGTCAGAGAGGAGGTGCTGAGGGTGTGCAGCGCTGTAGAGGAGGTACTGAGGCTGTGCAACACTGTAGAGGAGGTACTGAGGGTGTGCAGCACTGTCAGAGAGGAGGTGCTGAGGGTGTGCAGCACTGTAGAGGAGGTACTGAGGGTGTGCAGCACTGTAGAGGAGGTACTGAGGGTGTGCAGCTCTGTAGAGGAGGTGCTGAGGGTGTGCAGCACTGTCAGAGAGGAGGTGCTGAGGGTGTGCAGCACTGTAGAGGAGGTACTGAGGGTGTGCAGCACTGTCAGAGAGGAGGTGCTGAGGGTGTGCAGCACTGTCTGAGAGGAGGTACTGAGGGTGTGCAGCACTGTCAGAGAGGAGGTGCTGAGGGTGTGCAGCACTGTAGAGGAGGTACTGAGGGTGTGCAGCACTGTCAGAGAGGAGGTGCTGAGGGTGTGCAGCACTGTCTGAGAGGAGGTACTGAGGGTGTGCAGCACTGTCAGAGAGGAGGTGCTGAGGGTGTGCAGCGCTGTAGAGGAGGTACTGAGGCTGTGCAACACTGTAGAGGAGGTACTGAGGGTGTGCAGCACTGTCAGAGAGGAGGTGCTGAGGGTGTGCAGCACTGTAGAGGAGGTACTGAGGGTGTGCAGCACTGTAGAGGAGGTACTGAGGGTGTGCAGCTCTGTAGAGGAGGTACTGAGGCTGTGCAACACTGTAGAGGAGGTACTGAGGGTGTGCAGCACTGTCAGAGAGGAGGTGCTGAGGGTGTGCAGCACTGTAGAGGAGGTACTGAGGGTGTGCAGCACTGTCAGAGAGGAGGTGCTGAGGGTGTGCAGCACTGTCTGAGAGGAGGTACTGAGGGTGTGCAGCACTGTCAGAGAGGAGGTACTGAGGGTGTGCAGCACTGTCAGAGAGGAGGTGCTGAGGGTGTGCAGCACTGTAGAGGAGGTACTGAGGGTGTGCAGCACTGTCAGAGAGGAGGTGCTGAGGGTGTGCAGCACTGTCTGAGAGGAGGTACTGAGGGTGTGCAGCACTGTCAGAGAGGAGGTGCTGAGGGTGTGCAGCGCTGTAGAGGAGGTACTGAGGCTGTGCAACACTGTAGAGGAGGTACTGAGGGTGTGCAGCACTGTCAGAGAGGAGGTGCTGAGGGTGTGCAGCACTGTAGAGGAGGTACTGAGGGTGTGCAGCACTGTAGAGGAGGTACTGAGGGTGTGCAGCTCTGTAGAGGAGGTACTGAGGCTGTGCAACACTGTAGAGGAGGTACTGAGGGTGTGCAGCACTGTCAGAGAGGAGGTACTGAGGGTGTGCAGCACTGTCAGAGAGGAGGTGCTGAGGGTGTGCAGCACTGTCTGAGAGGAGGTACTGAGGGTGTGCAGCACTGTCAGAGAGGAGGTGCTGAGGGTGTGCAGCACTGTCAGAGAGGAGGTGCTGAGGGTGTGCAGCACTGTCTGAGAGGAGGTGCTGAGGGTGTGCAGCACTGTCTGAGAGGAGGTGCTGAGGGTGTGCAGCACTGTCTGAGAGGAGGTGCTGAGGGTGTGCAGCACTGTCAGAGAGGAGGTACTGAGGGTGTGCAGCACTCTCTGAGAGGAGGTGCTGAGGGTAAATAGCATGTGGCAGCAACCCAAAGGTTGCCTAAATAAATAAAACTGTTTTTGAAAGAAAAGGTCGAATGAGGTGCGTATGGGCCGCGACGGGTAAGATTTGGATGGAGCCCCCGGGTAGGACGGCTACCAATACCGTATGTCCCCTACCCGAGCGTTTTTGACCAACAGGGGGGTCCCCAGACAAGGCGGGTCTCACGCCGTTTCTCCACTGCCTGAACGACCAAAGAACGGACAAAAATGTAGTCATCATGGTGAGGTTACTGTTCTGATTCTACCATCAAATCAGAAGAGTAGCTACGATCGGGCATCTGGTCTGGTGACCACGTATCTGTGGACAAGTTGGTACCGCTGAACAAGCGTCTGGCTTGTCCAATTGGAAAAGAGCTAAAAAGTTCAGGTGCATGGGTGTGGGGCGGTGAGAACATTCTCCTGTAGGACGAACAACATTTAACAAACAGACAGACAACATAAAACATTCTGCAGGTTCCATCAGGAAGGACAACACTTTTCACCAAGTGTCTCCTTTAAATCATCGTGTGGACACCTCAGTTCTCGGTTGCGAACAGGGTCGCAAAGGGGTTGGCGGAGTCAGGCCCGAGGTCGTCACCTTCACCCGGGTGCCAAACTCTGGAGTGGATCAGGGCGGAAAGGGCTGCGTGGTGTGAGTTGGGATCGTCCTCGTCGTTGCGGACGAGTCTGCAGGAGTTGTCGCGGTGCCAATGAGTGGTGTCGAGTTGGGTGGGGCCAAAGTCGGGGTCGTCCGTGTAGTTCGGTGGTCGGTGGTGGGGTTTATTTAAGTAGGTGATGAGGAAGGGGTCACTGGAGTCGTGGTCGGAGTTGCTGGGTGTGGGACCAGGATAGTAGGGAGGCGTGCTGTGGCTGTCGTCAGAGTCACAGTCGCTGTCTGTGCTGCTGCAGTCTGTGGGCGTTCCGGGGCGGAGTGTAAAGTTTGTGGGTGGAGTCGGGGGCGAGTCCGTGTCTGGGCTGGACGTGGAGGGGGTTGGTGTGGTCACGTTGGCTGTGGGTGGGGTTTGGTCGGCTGCGTCAAGCATGACGTGGTGGGCGTGGTTTGACTGTGCTCCATAAACCTTTAGCTGGTTTATGTGAACCCATGCAGTCTTACCATTTTGGTATTTAATTTTATATACCGACGGGCTTATTTTGTCCGTAATTGAATAGGGACCCGAGTATTTTGGAGACAGAAACGTGCTGGGGTTGTACACGGACAACATTACTTGCTGTCCTATTGTACTCCGTGGCATGTACTGCCTTAGCAAAACAGGCCTTGCTCTGTTTTCTTTTAGTGCCCAATTTAACAGCGGCTGTTAGCTGAGCCGTTTCTATATTTGCAAGTAGTTGTTCCACGGCCTTCTCGTGGGTGAGGGCCGTGACTTCGGGGCTGGTTAGGTCTAAACCTAGCAAGTATTTTGTCCCTTTCATGGGGAGTCCGGTCATGAGGGTGTGTGGGGTGAAACCTGTGGAGGTGGAAACAGTGTTACGCAGAAACATCAGCGCAAAGGGGAGGACCGAATCCCAAGTGGTGTTGGTTAGCTGGACCATTTTTCTAAGGGTGGTTTTTAGGGTCCGATTCATGCGCTCCACTATACCACTCGACCGAGGGTGGTACGCAATGTGGAATTTTTGGGTTATGCCAAATATCGTGAGGACGTTCTGCATGACCCGTCCCGTAAAGTGAGAACCTTGGTCCGACTCAATACTGCGGGGGAGTCCCCATCTTGTGAATATGTGGTGGGTTAGGATTTTGGCGGTGGTTTTCGCGGTGTTGGTGCGGGCTGGAAATGCTTCCACCCACTTTGTAAAAGTGTCAATGACCACCAGAACATATTTATAGCCATTCCTGCAAGGGGGCATTGGACCTATAAAATCGATCTGGAGGTTAGTCCAGGGGCCGTTAACGGGTCGGGTGTGGCTGAGATGTGCCTTTTTGGCATATCTATCTGGGTTGTTCTGAGCGCAGATGAGGCAATTTTCGATGTAATGGGATACATCCTCTTTAAGATTTGGCCACTAACAAAGCTGCTTGAGGTGGGCTGCGGTGGGTTCTTTTCCCTGGTGTCCATGGCCGTCATGGAATAGACAGATCATCTGATTCCTATCCTGTACAGGAACCACGTAAAGGCTGTCTTTTAGCACCACACCGTCATGTGTGGTTATGGTATTCCGGAACCTCTCGTATGAGGCTGGAAACTTCCCTTTCGCAATCTCAGTGAGAGCGCTATCCTGCTTCTGGGCCGCTACTAGATCCTCGATCCTAGTCTGCGTGACCTGAACTGCACTCACTGGCGCACTCACTGGGGCGCTCTCGGGGGGCTTCCAAAAATACCCATGCCTGGATCCTGCCTTAGCCAGCGCGTCGGCTTTTACATTTCCAGGGGGGGAGGAACGATGGTGGCTGCGGACTTTTATAATGCAAAAGGTACGGTTCTTGGCTTTTTTCAGAATATGGCAGAGTAATGGGGCTGAGGGGAGGGGTTTTCCATCCGCTGAAACAAATCCTCTTGTTTCCCAGAGGGGCAGAAATTCGGTGAGACTGTTGCAGACGTACAGACTGTCTGAATATATGTCTGCTGGGCTGGGGAAGGAATCTGGGTGCTCTACAATGTAAGCGATGGCCGCAAGCTCTGCTGCCTGCGCACCTAAGTGTCTGGGTGATTTTAATGCGATTTCCTCGAGGGCGCGTCCCTGCGCGTCCTCCACATAAATCCCACAACCTGTTATGCGTTGCCCATCCAGGACTGTGGAAGATCCATCCACAGAAATCCTGATGGGGTCACACGTGTCCAGGTGAGGGGGGTTCTGAGATGGAGTGGCTAGTTTTCTGGGGGGTGTTTTAGCTATAAAGGGGTCTGTATTATGGTGGGGCGAGATGATTTCACACTCATGGGGGGTTCCGGGGTATTGTAGATTGTCCGCTAAGTATGTGTGAGTCTTTGTCCGTTTGACTGTGATGTCCCGTCCTTGTAAGAGATGGGTCCACCTAGCAGCGCGGATTTGGCTGACGGTACCGTCTTTAAGTCGTCCGTCTAGTAAAAGTTGGGTGGGGGTGTGCTCGGTCAAAATGATGATGGGGTTCAGTCCGGTAATGTATGAGAAGTACTGGACTGCCCAGAAAACTGCGAGCAGGTGCCTCTCACAGGCTGAAAATCCCTGCTCCACAGCATCTAAAATTCGGGAGGCATAAGCTACGGGTCTTAGCTGGTCGTGCCGTTCCTGCAGGAGCACGGCTGAAAGGGTGCGGTCTGTGGTCGCTACCTCTATTGCGTAAGGGGAAAGCGGTTCGGGAACTTGTAGTGCAGGGGCGGCTATGAGTGCCTGTTTTAGTGATTCCACAGCCTCCGTATGCTGCGGAAGCCATTCCCAGGGGGCTCCTTTCTTTAGGAGGTCTGAGAAGGGCGCTGCCTTGCTGGCGAAACCATCAATGTGGTTTCGGCAGTAGCCAACCAGTCCTAAAAACGACCGGAGGGCTGACACGTGTTGGGGAAGGGGCAATTTAGCGATCGAGTCAATTCTTTTGTGCTCGATCTCGCGTTTGCCGTGTGTGATGATAGTACCCAAATATATCACCTTTTCTTCCAATATTTGGGCCTTTTGGGGGTTTACTTTACAGCCAATGGAGTGTAGTAACTCCAGGAGTTTGGACAAAAGCTCAATGTGCTCTTCCTTTGTGTCTGTCTGCAGTAGTAGGTCGTCTACGTACTGTACCAGGCATTCGGGGCGAGAACATTTTGCTAGTCCATTTGCCAGCTGTCGGTGGAAAATGGAGGAGGAGTTGTGGAAGCCTTGTGGCAGGCATGTCCACGTGTACTGCTGTGCTCTGAAAGTGAAGGCAAATTTATACTGGCACGTCTTTGCCAATGGAATGGACCAGAACCCATTACTGACGTCCAAAACCGTGAAATATCGGGCATGGAGTCCCTGTTTGAGCATGGTCTCGGGACTTGTTGCAACGGTGGGGGCTGCTGCGGGGGTGACTTTATTGAGTTCCCGATAATCAATGGTTAAACGCCATGATCCGTCGGGTTTCCTTACTGGCCAAATCAGGGCATTGTTAGTCGAGGCTACCGGTCTTAGGACGCCCTGTTCTAACAAGCTTTCTATGACCTTTAGGATTTCTCCCTCTGCTTCTAGGGGAAATCCGTACTGTTTCTGGGGTCTTGGGTCTGGTCCGGTTATCTGTACGGAGCCGGTCATCCGTCCACAGTCGTGTTTATGGGTTGCAAATGCTGCCCTGTTTTCCTGCAGGACTGCCCTAACGTGTCGGTCTGTGCTGAGTGTGGTGAGGTTGAACCAAAACTCGCCTACGGCGCTGATTTTGTTCATATAATCCCCATATTGAGTGTTGCGGGGGCTCTAGCGGATTTCGCCATCTTCCAGACACACTGGTTAATTGGATCGAAGGAGAGGTGGTGTGAGTTCATAAAATCGATCCCTAAAATGTGCTCTGCTGTTGGGGGCAGGTCGACTAACACTATGGGGTGCTTTGTATTAATATTTCCGATCTGGATGGGTACAGGGGCTGTGATATGCCCCTGTTGTGAGTGGCCTGTGAAGTCGCTGAGGGTGATAGTGGATGTGGTGGGCCACGTATCCTTACCAAGGGTGGAGGAATTTAAGGATGTGCGGGACCCTCCTGTGTCCCAGCGAAGCTCGATCGGCTGTCCCCTAACCTTTGCTGTGACTACGGGTCGTCCTGACCTATCCCACAGGGTATCGCAGACCCAACTGGGGGAGCCTGTACACCGTCAGTCCGTTCCGGTCAAGTCTGTCTGATCGGACTGGGCGCTAACGCTATGTATGGGCTCTGCCTTTTTCTTACTGGGAGTGCCGCTCTGATGGGCTCTCTGTGTTTTTTTAGGGCCATTGCATTCTCTAGCAAAATGTCCCAAGTGTCCGCAATTGTAGCATTCTTGCGGTTTGGCTGGGGGGCTGTTCTTTCCCTCGTTTACCCAGGCTGGGTTGTGAAGAGTGCTTCTTACTGCCTGCACGTGTGCGGCGGCTTGTTTTTCCTCGGGGGTTCTAGCTGCTGATTTGCCGTGAGCCGCTTGTTCCCAAACGCGGGACAATCTCTTGACCACCCACTTCTCATTTTGAGCCTCCTCCGAGGGGTCATAATTGCTACAGGCATTCTGTCCTGCTTCCGTGGCATGGGAGATAAGGGTGCGGGTCCACTTGGCCATATTGTCTGGGGACAAATGGGCACGATCTACGGTGCCGAAAACGGCTTCAAAATGAATCCACAAGCATCCTGCGAACGCTGTGGGGTGTTCAGACTTTTTCTGTCTGCATTTATTCAGACCGTCTACGGGGTCGCCCCGGTTATACCCGATCGGATCCAGGATCGCGGTATGCATTTCTGCAAGGGTGCCTCCTCCTACATTCTGTGGGTCGGGAAGGGCTGCTGCGACCGATGGGTCTAAGCTGAGGACCGTGAGCTTTACCTGCTCTTTCTCATCCAGGCCGTACATGGTCGCCTGGTGTTTGACGGTGGCAAAGAAATGGTGTGGGTCTGAAGCGGGGAGGAACGGTGTGATTTTGGCACACGCATCCCGTAATTGGGTCACTGTGTGGGGGGTGGAATATAAGACCTCCGCCTCATCTGCTGTGGCGGTGCGGTGGGTTGTTACAGGGTTCATGGGAGCCTGTATTATCTGTTGTGTGGGGGGTGGGGGTGCTTTCCTCCTTTGGGGTTTTCCCTGCGCACATGCTCCCTGAACATATCTCTGCGCTGTCTCTTGCAATTCTTCCCAATCAGGGCCGTCTTCCTGGTCTAAACTTTCCCCAAAGATTTCTTGAAATTCCTTTTGGACAGAAAGCAGTGCTTTCAAGTCTGCAATCTGCTTTCGGCACTTTGCATGGTCCAAAGTACTCTGCCTTTGTTCCGTTGTTGTGGCGTGGAGCGCTCTCAAGGCTGCCTTGAGATCATTGCATTGTTTCTGGAGCGTCTCTACCTGGTTTTCTGTTTCTTTCTTTACCAGGACTGCACGCTGCAGGTCCTGATAAGCCGTTTCATATTGTGACTGGAAACTACTCAAGTGCGCCAGACAAGATTGGTGATCCCGTTTGGCGTCAGCCACCTCTTCGTCCTTTGCTGCTAATTTCCCTTTTAACTCCAGGTTCTCTTTCTCAACTTCGCATACATCGATTTTACTCATCCGATGTATGCCTTCTATTTCCTTGCGGAGCGTCCTGACGACCTCCTCTGTGCCTCGCAATTGTGCCAGACAGGACACAATTGCCATCGGCTTGCGCGCTTTTGCTAAACTCTTTTTGTGGATCTCACTCAGGTTCTCCCACCAAGTATGCCCTATACTTCCAGGACCTGAGTCGTCATTATTGCAGAAATCCTTCCACACGGGCCATCCTTTGCCCTGAAGAAATGTGCGGATTTCCACTTCCCAAACGGGACACTGTCCCGCTCCTCCGCTGCTGACTGGTGCGACAGCAAAATCTTCGGGGCTCATGAGGCGCTGCATCGCTTGCATTGCCTGCATGGCTCTCTCTTATCTGCTCGTTACGTTCAAATTTGGAACAGGGGGCTAAGGTGGTGTGATAGATACGGGTACGGCTTGCGCTAATTTCCGAAATACCAACTGCCGATAGTTTTGACGCAACAAAAAATCTATCAGTTTTGCCTTATAACCCTGTTAGTTACGCATGCATACACACACTTCCGAATTGTGAATTATTAACCAGAACCGCTTGAACACTTGTGGGTCTTTATTTGTTTCCGATTGGATTTAATTCTAATTTAATTTAAATGTTGGGGTTCTCCCGGAGTGGTTTTCCACTTCTAAGTCGGGTCCCACCAGAGTCGCCTATTATGTTGCTCTTTTTAACCTTAGTCTATTTGCTCTGTTTACGTCACCTTTGCTCATGAGTCGCCAGGTATCTTTATGATACCGCCACGTGGTTCAAGTTCAGGTTATGATTAATAATACAGCACACCGCTTAGTAAGGATTAAAACAATGGTCATTTATTATATACAACAAGCAATATTAATACCCTAATACTACTATTTATATAATAAACCTATCACTACTGGCCAATACTTAACTTAGGAAGAGCCCACCAGGTCAGGGAAACGAATGGTTTGTCCAATCAGATCTGGCCCGCGGGATTCAAAAGGCTGATACAGGTCGATGGGTAGGTGTCTCTACCGGATAGCGATCGCTGGATTCAAACTTACTGTTGCCGGTTGCTGTTCTTGCGAAGGTCTCGAGCAGGCAAAGAGGAGAGAGAGAGAGATCTGAACTTGGCCCCTCACTTTTATAGGGCCCAGGGGCTTCCCGCCTCCCGGGGCAGCCCTTGACACTGAGTCCCAAGTGGTTGGATTTGTTCCCAATCCCTGGGGTCGATGTGTCCAATGGTGAGGCGATTCCTCGATCGGGGGGTGGTCGCTCACCTGTCTTTGTTTCGGCCACTGCAGGCGCCGACAGGTCTGGCCCGGTATTCAATTGCTAATATGTTGCAATTGTTCCCGGGGATAGCCGATTTAACTGCAGATGTCTGGATAGATGGGCTGCAAACAGTCCTGAATGTAGCTGCAAATAGCTGGGTTGATGGGCTGTTGATAGCCCTGAGTATCGATCTGGGCTAACTTCCCCAGAGCCGAATATGCAATACTGTCTGCAGCTGCCTGCTTGTGTCTTGTTAGATGTTTTTCCCAGCAGTCTTTCGGGTTAGCCGTTTCAAACTGGGTTTTGGCCAGATTAACCGGAATGCAGCCATTTTACGTGGCTACAGGAAGACAAGGAGACGTTCATGAGGTGTCTGATTGGTAGTTGTACAGAGCAGTGACCGGATGGCATGGAGGGCCTCCAGGAGGACTTCTTGCCAGAGGGAGACTGGGAGATTCCTGGATCAGAGGGCCAGTAGAACGGTCTTCCAGACTGTTCCGTTCTCCCTCTCCACCTGCCCATTTCCCCGGGGTTGTAACTGGTCGTCCTGCTTGAGGCAGTGCCCTTGCTGAGCAGGAATTGATGCAGTTCGTCGCTCATAAAGGAGGACCCCCTATCGCTGTGTATGTAAGCGGGGAACCCAAACAGTGCAAAGATACCCTGGAGGGCCTTGATGACGGTGTTGCGGTCATGTCTGGGCAGGGGATGGCGAATGGGAACCGGGAGTACTCCTCAATCACGTTCAGGAAGTACGTGTTGCGGTCAGTGGAGGGGAGGGGGGCCTTTGAAGTCCATGCTGAGGCGTTCAAAGGGACGGGAAGCCTTTATCAGGTGCGCCCTCTCTGGCCAGTAGAAGTGCGGTTTGCACTCCGCGCAGATTTGGCAGTCCCTGGTGACGGTCCTGACCTCCTCGATGGAGTAGGGCAGGTTGCGGGTCTTGATAAAGTGGAAAAAATGAGTGACCCCCGGGTGGCAGAGGTCCTCGTGGAGGGCTCGGAGGCGGTCCACTTGTGCGGTGGCACATGTGCCGCGGGACAGGGCATCAGGAGGCTCGTTTAGCTTCCCCGGACGTTACAATATCTCGTAGTTGTAGGTGGAGTGTTCTATCCTCCACCGCAAGATCTTGTCGTTTTTTATCTTGACCCGCTGTGCATTATCGAACGTGAAGGCAACCGACCGTTGGTCTGTGAGGAGAGTGAATCTCCTGCCGGCCAGGTAATGCCTCCAATGTCGCACAGCTTCTACTATGGCTTGTGCCTCTTTTTCGACCGAGGAGTGGCGGATTTCGGAAGCATGGAGGGTACGGGAGAAGAAGGCCACGGGTCTGCCCGTTTGGTTGAGGGTGGCCGCCAGAGCTACGTCGGACGCATCGCTCTCGACCTGGAAGGGGAGGGACTCGTCGATGGCGGGCATCGTGGCCTTTGTAATGTCTGCTTTGATGCGGCTGAAGGCCTGGCGGGGCTCCGTCGACACGGGGAAGGTTGTGGACTGGATTAGGGGTCGGGCTTTGTCTGCGTAGTTAGGGACCCACTGGGCGTAATAACTGAAAAGCCCGAGGCAGCGCTTCAGGGTCTTGGGGCAGTGAGGGAGGGGGAACTTCATAAGGGGGCGCATGCGTTCGGGGTCGGGGCCCATAACTCCATTTCGCACTACGTAGCCTAGAATAGCTAGACGGTCGGTGCTAAATACGCATTTATCCTCATTGCATGTTAGGTTAAGGATCTTTGCGGTCTGGAGGAATTTTCGGAGGTTGGTGTTGTGGTCCTGCTGGTCATGGCCGCAGATGGTGACGTTATCAAGATACGGGAATGTTACGCGTAAGCCGTACCAGTCAACCATTCGGTCCATCTCGCGTTGGAAGACCGAGACCCCGTTACTGACAGCAAAGGGAACCCTTAAAAAATGATAGAGCCGCCCATCTGCTTCGAAGGCAGTGTACTTGCGGTCACTAGTAGCTGGTGGTAGGCAGACTTTAGATCCACCGTGGAGAAGACCTTATATTGCGCGATCCTGTTCACCTGGACGGCTATACGGGGGAGAGGGTACGCGTCCAGCTGCGTAAACCAGTTGATGGTCTGACTGTAGTCGATGACCATCCTATGCTTCTCCCCGGTCTTTACCACCACTACTTGAGCTGTCCAGGGACTGTTGCTCGCTTCGATGACCCCTTCCCTCAGCAGCCTTTGGACCTCCGACCTGATGAAGGTCCGGTCCTGGGCACTGTACCGTCTGCTCCTGGTGGCAACGGGTTTGCAATCCGGGGTGAGGTTCGCAAACAGGGAAGGCGGGTCGACCTTAAGGGTCGCGAGGCCGCAGACAGTAAGGGGGTGTACAGGGCCGCCGAATTTGAAGGTCAGGCTTTGCAAGTTACACTGGAAGTCCAACCCCAGGAGGGTAGCCGCACAGAGGTGCGGCAGGACATAAAGGCGGAACTTGTTCAATTTCGTGCCATGGACAGTGAGACACTGAGGGTGTGCAGCACTGTCAGAGAGGAGGTACTGAGGGTGTGCAGCACTGTCTGAGAGGAGGCACTGATGGGGATCAGCACTGTCTGAGAGGAGGTACTGAGGGGGTGCAGCACTGTCTGAGAGGAGGTACTGAGGGTGTGCAGCACTGTCAGAGACGAGGTACTGATGGGGATCAGCACTGTCTGAGAGGAGGTGCTGAGGGTGTGCAGCACTGTCTGAGAGGAGGTACTGAGGGGGTGCAGCACTGTCTGAGAGGAGGTGCTGAGGGTGTGCAGCACTGTCAGAGAGGAGGTGCTGAGGGTGTGCAGCACTGTCTGAGAGGAGGTGCTGAGGGTGTGCAGCACTGTCTGAGAGGAGGTACTGAGGGGGTGCAGCACTGTCTGAGAGGAGGTACTGAGGGGGTGCAGCACTGTCTGAGAGGAGGTGCTGAGGGTGTGCAGCACTGTCAGAGAGGAGGTGCTGAGGGTGTGCAGCACTGTCTGAGAGGAGGTACTGAGTGTGTGCAGCGCTGTCTGAGAGGAGGTACTGAGGGGGTGCAGCACTGTCTGAGAGGAGGTACTGAGGGGTGCAGCACTGTCAGAGAGGAGGTGCTGAGGGTGTGCAGCACTGTAGAGGAGGTACTGAGGGGGTGCAGCACTGTCTGAGAGGAGGTACTGAGGGTGTACAGCACTGTCTGAGAGGAGGTGCTGAGGGGGTGCAGCACTGTAGAGGAGGTACTGAGGGTGTGCAGCACTGTCTGAGAGGAGGTGCTGAGGGGGTGCAGCACTGTCAGAGAGGAGGTGCTGAGGGTGTGCAGCACTGTCTGAGAGGAGGTACTGAGGGGGTGCAGCACTGTCTGAGAGGAGGTACTGAGGGGGTGCAGCACTGTCTGAGAGGAGGTACTGAGGGGGGGGTGCAGCACTGTCTGAGAGGAGGTACTGAGGGTGTACAGCACTGTCAGAGAGGAGGTACTGAGGGTGTGCAGCACTGTAGAGGAGGTACTGAGGGTGTGCAGCACTGTAGAGGAGGTACTGAGGGTGTGCAGCACTGTCAGAGAGGAGGTGCTGAGGGTGTGCAGCACTGTCTGAGAGGAGGTACTGAGGGTGTGCAGCACTGTAGAGGAGGTACTGAGGGTGTGCAGCACTGTCTGAGAGGAGGTACTGAGGGTGTGCAGCACTGTAGAGGAGGTACTGAGGGTGTGCAGCACTGTCTGAGAGGAGGTACTGAGGGTGTGCAGCACTGTCTGAGAGGAGGTACTGAGGGTGTACAGCACTGTCAGAGAGGAGGTACTGAGGGTGTGCAGCACTGTAGAGGAGGTACTGAGGGTGTGCAGCACTGTCTGAGAGGAGGTACTGAGGGTGTGCAGCACTGTCTGAGAGGAGGTGCTGAGGGTGTACAGCACTGTCTGAGAGGAGGTGCTGAGGGTGTGCAGCACTGTCTGAGAGGAGGTACTGAGGGTGTGCAGCACTGTCAGAGAGGAGGTGCTGAGGGTGTGCAGCACTGTCTGATAGGAGGTACTGAGGGTGTGCAGCACTGTAGAGGAGGTACTGAGGGTGTGCAGCACTGTCTGAGAGGAGGTACTGAGGGTGTGCAGCACTGTCAGAGAGGAGGTGCTGAGGGTGTGCAGCACTGTCAGAGAGGAGGTGCTGAGGGTGTGCAGCACTGTCAGAGAGGAGGTGCTGAGGGTGTGCAGCACTGTCTGAGAGGAGGTACTGAGGGTGTGCAGCACTGTAGAGGAGGTACTGAGGGTGTGCAGCACTGTCTGAGAGGAGGTACTGAGGGTGTGCAGCACTGTCAGAGAGGAGGTACTGAGGGTGTGCAGCACTGTCAGAGAGGAGGTGCTGAGGGTGTGCAGCACTGTCTGAGAGGAGGTGCTGAGGGTGTGCAGCACTGTAGAGGAGGTACTGAGGGTGTGCAGCACTGTCTGAGAGGAGGTACTGAGGGTGTGCAGCACTGTAGAGGAGGTACTGAGGGTGTGCAGCACTGTCTGAGAGGAGGTACTGAGGGTGTGCAGCACTGTCAGAGAGGAGGTACTGAGGGTGTGCAGCACTGTCAGAGAGGAGGTGCTGAGGGTGTGCAGCACTGTCTGAGAGGAGGTGCTGAGGGTGTGCAGCACTGTCTGAGAGGAGGTGCTGAGGGTGTGCAGCACTGTCAGAGAGGAGGTACTGAGAGTGTGCAGCACTGTCTGAGAGGAACTACTGAAAGTGTGCAGCACTGTCTGAGAGGAGGTACTGAGAGTGTGCAGCACTGTCAGAGAGGAGGTACTGAGGGTGTGCAGCACTGTCAGAGAGGAGGTACTGAGGGTGTGCAGCACTGTAGAGGAGGTACTGAGGGTGTGCAGCACTGTCAGAGAGGAAGTGCTGAGGGGGTGCAGCACTGTCAGAGAGGAGGGACTGAGGGTGTGCAGCACTGTCAGAGAGGAGGTACTGAGGGTGTGCAGCACTGTAGAGGAGGTACTGAGGGTGTGCAGCACTGTCAGAGAGGAAGTGCTGAGGGTGTGCAGCACTGTCTGAGAGGAGGTACTGAGGGGGTGCAGCACTGTCTGAGAGGAGGTACTGAGGGTGTGCAGCACTGTCAGAGACGAGGTACTGATGGGGATCAGCACTGTCTGAGAGGAGGTGCTGAGGGTGTGCAGCACTGTCTGAGAGGAGGTACTGAGGGGGTGCAGCACTGTCTGAGAGGAGGTGCTGAGGGTGTGCAGCACTGTCAGAGAGGAGGTGCTGAGGGTGTGCAGCACTGTCTGAGAGGAGGTGCTGAGGGTGTGCAGCACTGTCTGAGAGGAGGTACTGAGGGGGTGCAGCACTGTCTGAGAGGAGGTACTGAGGGGGTGCAGCACTGTCTGAGAGGAGGTGCTGAGGGTGTGCAGCACTGTCAGAGAGGAGGTGCTGAGGGTGTGCAGCACTGTCTGAGAGGAGGTACTGAGTGTGTGCAGCGCTGTCTGAGAGGAGGTACTGAGGGGGTGCAGCACTGTCTGAGAGGAGGTACTGAGGGGTGCAGCACTGTCAGAGAGGAGGTGCTGAGGGTGTGCAGCACTGTAGAGGAGGTACTGAGGGGGTGCAGCACTGTCTGAGAGGAGGTACTGAGGGTGTACAGCACTGTCTGAGAGGAGGTGCTGAGGGGGTGCAGCACTGTAGAGGAGGTACTGAGGGTGTGCAGCACTGTCTGAGAGGAGGTGCTGAGGGGGTGCAGCACTGTCAGAGAGGAGGTGCTGAGGGTGTGCAGCACTGTCTGAGAGGAGGTACTGAGGGGGTGCAGCACTGTCTGAGAGGAGGTACTGAGGGGGTGCAGCACTGTCTGAGAGGAGGTACTGAGGGGGGGTGCAGCACTGTCTGAGAGGAGGTACTGAGGGTGTACAGCACAGTCAGAGAGGAGGTACTGAGGGTGTGCAGCACTGTAGAGGAGGTACTGAGGGTGTGCAGCACTGTAGAGGAGGTACTGAGGGTGTGCAGCACTGTCAGAGAGGAGGTGCTGAGGGTGTGCAGCACTGTCTGAGAGGAGGTACTGAGGGTGTGCAGCACTGTAGAGGAGGTACTGAGGGTGTGCAGCACTGTCTGAGAGGAGGTACTGAGGGTGTGCAGCACTGTAGAGGAGGTACTGAGGGTGTGCAGCACTGTCTGAGAGGAGGTACTGAGGGTGTGCAGCACTGTCTGAGAGGAGGTACTGAGGGTGTACAGCACTGTCAGAGAGGAGGTACTGAGGGTGTGCAGCACTGTAGAGGAGGTACTGAGGGTGTGCAGCACTGTCTGAGAGGAGGTACTGAGGGTGTGCAGCACTGTCTGAGAGGAGGTGCTGAGGGTGTACAGCACTGTCTGAGAGGAGGTGCTGAGGGTGTGCAGCACTGTCTGAGAGGAGGTACTGAGGGTGTGCAGCACTGTCAGAGAGGAGGTGCTGAGGGTGTGCAGCACTGTCTGATAGGAGGTACTGAGGGTGTGCAGCACTGTAGAGGAGGTACTGAGGGTGTGCAGCACTGTCTGAGAGGAGGTACTGAGGGTGTGCAGCACTGTCAGAGAGGAGGTGCTGAGGGTGTGCAGCACTGTCAGAGAGGAGGTGCTGAGGGTGTGCAGCACTGTCAGAGAGGAGGTGCTGAGGGTGTGCAGCACTGTCTGAGAGGAGGTACTGAGGGTGTGCAACACTGTAGAGGAGGTACTGAGGGTGTGCAGCACTGTCTGAGAGGAGGTACTGAGGGTGTGCAGCACTGTCAGAGAGGAGGTACTGAGGGTGTGCAGCACTGTCAGAGAGGAGGTGCTGAGGGTGTGCAGCACTGTCTGAGAGGAGGTGCTGAGGGTGTGCAGCACTGTAGAGGAGGTACTGAGGGTGTGCAGCACTGTCTGAGAGGAGGTACTGAGGGTGTGCAGCACTGTAGAGGAGGTACTGAGGGTGTGCAGCACTGTCTGAGAGGAGGTACTGAGGGTGTGCAGCACTGTCAGAGAGGAGGTACTGAGGGTGTGCAGCACTGTCAGAGAGGAGGTGCTGAGGGTGTGCAGCACTGTCTGAGAGGAGGTGCTGAGGGTGTGCAGCACTGTCTGAGAGGAGGTGCTGAGGGTGTGCAGCACTGTCAGAGAGGAGGTACTGAGAGTGTGCAGCACTGTCTGAGAGGAACTACTGAAAGTGTGCAGCACTGTCTGAGAGGAGGTACTGAGAGTGTGCAGCACTGTCAGAGAGGAGGTACTGAGGGTGTGCAGCACTGTCAGAGAGGAGGTACTGAGGGTGTGCAGCACTGTAGAGGAGGTACTGAGGGTGTGCAGCACTGTCAGAGAGGAAGTGCTGAGGGGGTGCAGCACTGTCAGAGAGGAGGGACTGAGGGTGTGCAGCACTGTCAGAGAGGAGGTACTGAGGGTGTGCAGCACTGTAGAGGAGGTACTGAGGGTGTGCAGCACTGTCAGAGAGGAAGTGCTGAGGGTGTGCAGCACTGTCTGAGAGGAGGTGCTGAGGGGGTACAGCACTGTCTGAGAGGAGGTGCTGAGGGTGTGCAGCACTGTCTGAGAGGAGGTACTGAGGGTGTGCAGCACTGTCTGAGAGGTGGCAGTACAGAGGGAGTGCAGCATTGTCATTGGGACAGTACAGAGGGAGCACTGCATTGTCATTGGGGCAGTACAGAGGGAGTGCAGCATTGTCATTGGGACAGTACAGAGGGACTACTGCATTGTCATTGGGACAGTAGAGAGGGACTACTGCATTGTCATTGGGACAGTACAGAGGGAGCACTGCATTGTCATTGGCACAGTACAGAGGGAGCACTGCGTTGTCATTGGGACAGTACAGAGGGAGCACTTCATTGTCATTGGGACAGTACAGAGGTACCACTGCATTGTCATTGGGGCAGTACAGGGGGAGCACTGCATTGTCATTGGGACAGTACAGAGGGAGCACTGCATTGTCATTGGGACAGTACAGAGAGAGCACTGCATTGTCATTGGGGCAGTACAGAGGGAGTGCAGCATTGTCATTGGGACAGTGCAGAGGGAGCACTGCATTGTCATTGGGACAGTACAGAGGGAGCACTGCATTGTCATTGGGACAGTACAGAGGGACTACTGCATTGTCATTGGGACAGTACAGAGGGAGCACTGCATTGTCATTGGGACAGTACAGAGGGAGTGCAGCATTGTCAGTGGGACAGTACAGAGGGACTGCTGCATTGTCATTGGGACAGTACAGAGGGAGCACTGCATTGTCATTGGGACAGTAGAGAGGGAGCGCTGCATTGTCATTGGGGCAGTACAGAGGGAGCACTGCATTGTCATTGGGACAGTAGAGAGGGACTACTGCATTGTCATTGGGACAGTAGAGAGGGAGTGCTGCATTGTCATTGGGACAGTACAGAGGGAGTACTGCATTGTCATTGGGGCAGTCCAGAGGGAGTGCAGCATTGTCATTGGGGCAGTACAGAGGGAGCACTGCATTGTCATTGGGACAGTACAGGGGGAGCACTGCATTGTCAATGGGACAGTACAGAGGGACTACTGCATTGTCATTGGGGCAGTACAGAGGGAGCACTGCATTGTCATTGGGATAGTACAGAGGGAGCACTGCATTGTCATTGGGGCAG
Organism: Scyliorhinus torazame; assembly: GCF_047496885.1. Taxonomy (NCBI): domain Eukaryota; kingdom Metazoa; phylum Chordata; class Chondrichthyes; order Carcharhiniformes; family Scyliorhinidae; genus Scyliorhinus; species Scyliorhinus torazame. The sequence continues at coordinate 301,488,725 of NC_092713.1, read as the reverse complement.
GACGGAGGGTGCACTGCAGTGTCATTGGGACAGTACAGAGGGAGCACTTCATTGTCATTGGGACAGTACAGAGGTACCACTGCATTGTCATTGGGGCAGTACAGGGGGAGCACTGCATTGTCATTGGGACAGTACAGAGGGAGCACTGCATTGTCATTGGGACAGTACAGAGAGAGCACTGCATTGTCATTGGGGCAGTACAGAGGGAGTGCAGCATTGTCATTGGGACAGTGCAGAGGGAGCACTGCATTGTCATTGGGACAGTACAGAGGGAGCACTGCATTGTCATTGGGACAGTACAGAGGGGCTACTGCATTGTCATTGGGACAGTACAGAGGGAGCACTGCATTGTCATTGGGACAGTACAGAGGGAGTGCAGCATTGTCAGTGGGACAGTACAGAGGGACTGCTGCATTGTCATTGGGACAGTACAGAGGGAGCACTGCATTGTCATTGGGACAGTAGAGAGGGAGCGCTGCATTGTCATTGGGGCAGTACAGAGGGAGCACTGCATTGTCATTGGGACAGTAGAGAGGGACTACTGCATTGTCATTGGGACAGTAGAGAGGGAGTGCTGCATTGTCATTGGGACAGTACAGAGGGAGTACTGCATTGTCATTGGGGCAGTCCAGAGGGAGTGCAGCATTGTCATTGGGGCAGTACAGAGGGAGCACTGCATTGTCATTGGGACAGTACAGGGGGAGCACTGCATTGTCAATGGGACAGTACAGAGGGACTACTGCATTGTCATTGGGGCAGTACAGAGGGAGCACTGCATTGTCATTGGGATAGTACAGAGGGAGCACTGCATTGTCATTGGGGCAGGACGGAGGGTGCACTGCAGTGTCATTGGGACAGTACAGAGGGAGCACTTCATTGTCATTGGGACAGTACAGAGGTACCACTGCATTGTCATTGCGGCAGTACAGGGGGAGCACTGCATTGTCATTGGGACAGTACAGAGGGAGCACTGCATTGTCATTGGGACAGTACAGAGAGAGCACTGCATTGTCATTGGGGCAGTACAGAGGGAGTGCAGCATTGTCATTGGGACAGTGCAGAGGGAGCACTGCATTGTCATTGGGACAGTACAGAGGGAGCACTGCATTGTCATTGGGACAGTACAGAGGGACTACTGCATTGTCATTGGGACAGTACAGAGGGAGCACTGCATTGTCATTGGGACAGTACAGAGGGAGTGCAGCATTGTCAGTGGGACAGTACAGAGGGACTGCTGCATTGTCATTGGGACAGTACAGAGGGAGCACTGCATTGTCATTGGGACAGTAGAGAGGGAGCGCTGCATTGTCATTGGGGCAGTACAGAGGGAGCACTGCATTGTCATTGGGACAGTAGAGAGGGACTACTGCATTGTCATTGGGACAGTAGAGAGGGAGTGCTGCATTGTCATTGGGACAGTACAGAGGCAGTACTGCATTGTCATTGGGGCAGTCCAGAGGGAGTGCAGCATTGTCACTGGGGCAGTACAGAGGGAGCACTGCATTGTCATTGGGACAGTACAGGGGGAGCACTGCATTGTCAATGGGATAGTACAGAGGGAGCACTGCATTGTCATTGGGACAGTACAGAGGGAATACTGCATTGTCATTGGGACAGTACAGAGGGAGAGCAGCATTGTCATTGGGACAGTACAGAGGGAGTACTGCATTGTCATTGGGGCAGGACGGAGGGTGCACTGCAGTGTCATTGGGACAGTACAGAGGGAGCACTGCATTGTCATTGGGACAGTACAGAGGGAGCACTGCATTGTCATTGGGACAGTACAGAGGGAGCACTGCATTGGCATTGGGACAGTACAGAGGGAGCACTGTATTGTCATTGGGACAGTACAGAGGGAATACTGCATTGGCATTGGGTCAGTACAGAGGGACTACTGCATTGTCATTGGGACAGTACAGAGGGAGTACTGCATTGTCATTGGGACAGTACAGAGGGAGTGCTGCTTTGTCATTGGGTAAGTACAGAGGGAGCACTGCATTGTCATTGGGACAGTACAGAGGGAGCACTGCATTGTCATTGGGACAGTACAGAGGGACTACTGCATTGTCATTGGGACATTACAGAGGGAGTACTGCATTGTCATTGGGACAGTACAGAGGGAGTGCAGCATTGTCAGTGGGACAGTACAGAGGGACTGCTGCATTGGCATTGGGACAGTACAGCGGGACTACTGCATTGTCATTGGGAAAGTACAGAGGGAGCGCTGCATTGTCATTGGGGCTGTAGAGAGGGAGCACTGCATTGTCATTGGGACAGTAGAGAGGGACTACTGCATTGTCATTGGGACAGTACAGAGGGAGTGCTGCCTTGTCATTGGGACAGTACAGGGGGAGTACTGCATTGTCATGGGGGCAGTACAGAGGGAGTGCAGCATTGTCATTGGGGCAGTCCAGAGGGAGTGCAGCATTGTCATTGGGGCAGTAAAGAGGGACTGCTGCACTCTCAGTGGGGCAATACAGAGGAAGTGCAGCATTGTCATTGGGGCAGTACAGGGGTAATACTGCATTGTCATTGGGACAGTACAGAGGGACTACTGCATTGTCATTTGGGCAGAACAGAGGGAGCACTGCATTGTCATTGTGACAGTACAGAGGGAGTGCAGCATTGGCATTGGGACAGTACAGAGGGAGCACTGCATTGTCATTGGGACAGTAGACAGGGAATACGGCATTGACATTGGGACAGTACAGAGGGACTACTGCATTGTCATTGGGGCAGTACAGAGGGTGAACTGCATTGTCATTGGGACAGAACAGAGGGAGCACTGCATTGTCATTCGGACAGTACAGAGGGAGTGCAGCATTGTCAGTGGGACAGTACAGAGGGAGCACTGCATTGTCATTGGGGCAGTACAGGGGTAATACTGCATTGTCATTGGGACAGTACAGAGCGACTACTGCATTGTCATTGGGGCAGAACAGAGGGAGCACTGCATTGTCATTGTGACAGTACAGAGGGAGTGCAGCATTGGCATTGGGACAGTACAGAGGGAGCACTGCATTGTCATTGGGACAGTACAGACGGAGTACTGCATTGTCATTGGGGCAGTACAGAGGGAGTTCTGCATTGGCATAGGGGACGTACAGTGGCAGCAGTGCATTGTCATTAGAGCAGTACAGAGGGAGTGCTGCACTGTCATTGTGACAGTACAGAGGGAGTGCAGCAGTGGCATTGGGACAGTACAGAGGGAGCACTGCATTGTCATTGGGACAGTAGAGAGGGAATACTGCATTGTCATTGGGACAGTACAGAGGGACTACTGCATTGTCATTGGGACAGCACAGACGGAGTGCAGCATTGTCATTGGGGCAGTACAGAGGGTGAACTGCATTGTCATTGGGACAGTACAGACGGAGTACTGCATTGTCATTGGGACAGTACATACGGAGTACTGCATTGTCATTGCGCAGTACAGAGGGAGCACTGCATTGTCATTAGGGCAGTACAGAGGGAGTGCTGCATTGTCATTGGGACAGTACAGAGGGAGCACTGCGTTTTCATTGGGACAGTACAGAGGGAGCACTGCATTGTCATTGGCTCAGTACAGAGGGAGCACTGCATTGACATTGGGACAGTACAGAGGAAGCACTGCACAGTCATTGGGACAGTACAGAGGGAATACTGCATTGTCATTGGGACAGTAGAGAGGGAGTGCTGCATTGTCATTGGGACAGTACAGAGGGAGTACTGCATTGTCATTGGGGCAGTCCAGAGGGAGTGCAGCATTGTCATTGGGGCAGTACAGAGGGAGCACTGCATTGTCATTGGGACAGTACAGGGGGAGCACTGCATTGTCAATGGGATAGTACAGAGGGAGCACTGCATTGTCATTGGGACAGTACAGAGGGAATACTGCATTGTCATTGGGACAGTACAGAGGGAGAGCAGCATTGTCATTGGGACAGTACAGAGGGAGTACTGCATTGTCATTGGGGCAGGACGGAGGGTGCACTGCAGTGTAATTGGGACAGTACAGAGGGAGCACTGCATTGTCATTGGGACAGTACAGAGGGAGCACTGCATTGTCATTGGGACAGTACAGAGGGAGCACTGCATTGGCATTGGGACAGTACAGAGGGAGCACTGTATTGTCATTGGGACAGTACAGAGGGAATACTGCATTGGCATTGGGTCAGTACAGAGGGACTACTGCATTGTCATTGGGACAGTACAGAGGGAGTACTGCATTGTCATTGGGACAGTACAGAGGGAGTGCTGCTTTGTCATTGGGTAAGTACAGAGGGAGCACTGCATTGTCATTGGGACAGTACAGAGGGAGCACTGCATTGTCATTGGGACAGTACAGAGGGACTACTGCATTGTCATTGGGACATTACAGAGGGAGTACTGCATTGTCATTGGGACAGTACAGAGGGAGTGCAGCATTGTCAGTGGGACAGTACAGAGGGACTGCTGCATTGGCATTGGGACAGTACAGCGGGACTACTGCATTGTCATTGGCACAGTACAGAGGGAGCACTGCGTTGTCATTGGGACAGTACAGAGGGAGCACTTCATTGTCATTGGGACAGTACAGAGGTACTACTGCATTGTCATTGGGGCAGTACAGGGGGAGCACTGCATTGTCATTGGGACAGTACAGAGGGACTACTGCATTGTCATTGGGGCAGTACAGAGGGAGCACTGCATTGTTATTGGGACAGTATAGGGGGAGCACTGCATTGTCATTGGGACAGTACAGAGGGACTACTGCATTGTCATTGGGGCAGTACAGGGGGAGCACTGCATTGTCATTGGGACAGTACAGAGGGAGCACTGCATTGTCATTGGGACAGTACAGAGGGAATACTGCATTGTCATTGGGACAGTACAGAGGGAGAGCAGCATTGTCATTGGGACAGTACAGAGGGAGTACTGCATTGTCATTGGGGCAGGACGGAGGGTGCACTGCATTGTCATTGGGACAGTACAGAGGGAGCACTGCATTGTCATTGTGACAGTACAGAGGGACTGCAGCATTGGCATTGGGACAGTACAGAGGGAGCACTGCATTGTCATTGGGACAGTACAGACGGAGTACTGCATTGACATTGGGGCAGTACAGAGGGAGTTCTGCATTGGCATAGGGGACGTACAGTGGCAGCAGTGCATTGTCATTAGAGCAGTACAGAGGGAGTGCTGCACTGTCATTGTGACAGTACAGAGGGAGTGCAGCAGTGGCATTGGGACAGTACAGAGGGAGCACTGCATTGTCATTGGGACAGTAGAGAGGGAATACTGCATTGTCATTGGGACAGTACAGAGGGACTACTGCATTGTCATTGGGACAGCACAGACGGAGTGCAGCATTGTCATTGGGGCAGTACAGAGGGTGAACTGCATTGTCATTGGGACAGTACAGACGGAGTACTGCATTGTCATTGGGACAGTACAGACGGAGTACTGCATTGTCATTGCGCAGTACAGAGGGAGCAGTGCATTGTCATTAGGGCAGTACAGAGGGAGTGCTGCATTGTCATTGGGACAGTACAGAGGGAGCACTGCGTTTTCATTGGGACAGTACAGAGGGAGCACTGCATTGTCATTGGCTCAGTACAGAGGGAGCACTGCATTGACATTGGGACAGTACAGAGGAAGCACTGCATAGTCATTGGGACAGTACAGAGGGAGCACTGCATTGTCATTGGGAAAGGACAGAGGGACTACGGCATTGTCATTGGAACAGTACAGAGGGACTACTGCATTGTCATTGGGACAGTACAGAGGGAGCACTGCATTGGCATTGGGACAGTACAGAGAGAGCACTGCATTGTCATTGGGACAGGACAGAGGGAGCACTGCATTGTCATTGGGGCACTACAGAGGGAGTGCAGCATTGTCATTGGGGCAGTACAGAGGGAGCACTGCATTGTCATTGGGACAGTACAGGGGGAGCACTGCATTGTCAATGGGACAGTACAGAGGGACTACTGCATTGTCATTGGGGCAGTACAGAGGGAGCACTGCATTGTCATTGGGATAGTACAGAGGGAGCACTGCATTGTCATTGGGACAGTACAGAGGGAATACTGCATTGTCATTGGGACAGTACAGAGGGAGAGCAGCATTGTCATTGGGACAGTACAGAGGGAGTACTGCATTGTCATTGGGGCAGGACGGAGGGTGCACTGCAGTGTCATTGGGACAGTACAGAGGGAGCACTGCATTGTCATTGGGACAGTACAGAGGGAGCACTGCATTGGCATTGGGACAGTACAGAGGGAGCACTGTATTGTCATTGGGACAGTACAGAGGGAATACTGCATTGGCATTGGGTCAGTACAGAGGGACTACTGCATTGTCATTGGGACAGTACAGAGGGAGTACTGCATTGTCATTGGGACAGTACAGAGGGAGTGCTGCTTTGTCATTGGGTAAGTACAGAGGGAGCACTGCATTGTCATTGGGACAGTACAGAGGGAGCACTGCATTGTCATTGGGACAGTACAGAGGGAGCACTGCATTGTCATTGGGACAGTACAGAGGGACTACTGCATTGTCATTGGGACATTACGGAGGGAGTACTGCATTGTCATTGGGACAGCACAGAGGGCGTGCAGCATTGTCAGTGGGACAGTACAGAGGGACTGCTGCATTGTCATTGGGACAGTACAGAGGGAGCACTGCATTGTCATTGGGACAGTACAGAGGGACTGCTGCATTGGCATTGGGACAGTACAGCGGGACTACTGCATTGTCATTGGGAAAGTACAGAGGGAGCGCTGCATTGTCATTGGGGCTGTAGAGAGGGAGCACTGCATTGTCATTGGGACAGTAGAGAGGGACTACTGCATTGTCATTGGGACAGTACAGAGGGAGTGCTGCCTTGTCATTGGGACAGTACAGGGGGAGTACTGCATTGTCATTGGGGCAGTACAGAGGGAGTGCAGCATTGTCATTGGGGCAGTCCAGAGGGAGTGCAGCATTGTCATTGGGGCAGTAAAGAGGGACTGCTGCACTCTCAGTGGGGCAATACAGAGGAAGTGCAGCATTGTCATTGGGGCAGTACAGGGGTAATACTGCATTGTCATTGGGACAGTACAGGGGGACTACTGCATTGTCATTTGGGCAGAACAGAGGGAGCACTGCATTGTCATTGTAACAGTACAGAGCGAGTGCAGCATTGGCATTGGGACAGTACAGAGGGAGCACTGCATTGTCATTGGGACAGTAGACAGGGAATACGGCATTGACATTGGGACAGTACAGAGGGACTACTGCATTGTCATTGGGACAGCACAGACGGAGTGCAGCATTGTCATTGGGGCAGTACAGAGGGTGAACTGCATTGTCATTGGGACAGAACAGAGGGAGCACTGCATTGTCATTCGGACAGTACAGAGGGAGTGCAGCATTGTCAGTGGGACAGTACAGAGGGAGCACTGCATTGTCATTGGGGCAGTACAGGGGTAATACTGCATTGTCATTGGGACAGTACAGAGCGACTACTGCATTGTCATTGGGGCAGAACAGAGGGAGCACTGCATTGTCATTGTGACAGTACAGAGGGAGTGCAGCATTGGCATTGGGACAGTACAGAGGGAGCACTGCATTGTCATTGGGACAGTACAGACGGAGTACTGCATTGACATTGTGGCAGTACAGAGTGAGTTCTGCATTGGCATAGGGGACGTACAGTGGCAGCAGTGCATTGTCATTAGAGCAGTACAGAGGGAGTGCTGCACTGTCATTGTGACAGTACAGAGGGAGTGCAGCAGTGGCATTGGGACAGTACAGAGGGAGCACTGCATTGTCATTGGGACAGTAGAGAGGGAATACTGCATTGTCATTGGGACAGTACAGAGGGACTACTGCATTGTCATTGGGACAGCACAGACGGAGTGCAGCATTGTCATTGGGGCAGTACAGAGGGGGAACTGCATTGTCATTGGGACAGTACAGACGGAGTACTGCATTGTCATTGGATCAGTACAGACGGAGTACTGCATTGTCATTGCGCAGTACAGAGGGAGCAGTGCATTGTCATTAGGGCAGTACAGAGGGAGTGCTGCATTGTCATTGGGACAGTACAGAGGGAGCACTGCGTTTTCATTGGGACAGTACAGAGGGAGCACTGCATTGTCATTGGCTCAGTACAGAGGGAGCACTGCATTGACATTGGGACAGTACAGAGGAAGCACTGCATAGTCATTGGGACAGTACAGAGGGAGCACTGCATTGTCATTGGGAAAGGACAGAGGGACTACGGCATTGTCATTGGAACAGTACAGAGGGACTACTGCATTGTCATTGGGACAGTACAGAGGGAGCACTGCATTGGCATTGGGACAGTACAGAGAGAGCACTGCATTGTCATTGGGACAGGACAGAGGGAGCACTGCATTGTCATTGGGGCACTACAGAGGGAGTGCAGCATTGTCATTGGGGCAGTACAGAGGGAGCACTGCATTGTCATTGGGACAGTACAGGGGGAGCACTGCATTGTCAATGGGACAGTACAGAGGGAGCACTGCATTGTCATTGGGGCAGTACAGAGGGAGCACTGCATTGTCATTGGGACAGTACAGGGGGAGCACTGCATTGACATTGGGACAGTACAGAGGGAATACTGCATTGTCATTGGGACAGTACAGAGGGAGAGCAGCATTGTCATTGGGACAGTACAGAGGGAGTACTGCATTGTCATTGGGGCAGGACGGAGGGTGCACTGCAGTGTCATTGGGACAGTACAGAGGGAGCACTGCATTGTCATTGGGACAGTACAGAGGGAGCACTGCATTGGCATTGGGACAGTACAGAGGGAGCACTGTATTGTCATTGGGACAGTACAGAGGGAATACTGCATTGGCATTGGGTCAGTACAGAGGGACTACTGCATTGTCATTGGGACAGTACAGAGGGAGTACTGCATTGTCATTGGGACAGTACAGAGGGAGTGCTGCTTTGTCATTGGGTAAGTACAGAGGGAGCACTGCATTGTCATTGGGACAGTACAGAGGGAGCACTGCATTGTCATTGGGGCAGTACAGAGGGACTACTGCATTGTCATTGGGACATTACGGAGGGAGTACTGCATTGTCATTGGGACAGTACAGAGGGAGTGCAGCATTGTCAGTGGGACAGTACAGAGGGACTGCTGCATTGGCATTGGGACAGTACAGCGGGACTACTGCATTGTCATTGGGAAAGTACAAAGGGAGCGCTGCATTGTCATTGGGGCTGTAGAGAGGGAGCACTGCATTGTCATTGGGACAGTAGAGAGGGACTACTGCATTGTCATTGGGACAGTACAGAGGGAGTGCTGCCTTGTCATTGGGACAGTACAGGGGGAGTACTGCATTGTCATTGGGGCAGTACAGAGGGAGTGCAGCATTGTCATTGGGGCAGTCCAGAGGGAGTGCAGCATTGTCATTGGGGCAGTAAAGAGGGACTGCTGCACTCTCAGTGGGGCAATACAGAGGAAGTGCAGCATTGTCATTGGGGCAGTACAGGGGTAATACTGCATTGTCATTGGGACAGTACAGGGGGACTACTGCATTGTCATTTGGGCAGAACAGAGGGAGCACTGCATTGTCATTGTAACAGTACAGAGCGAGTGCAGCATTGGCATTGGGACAGTACAGAGGGAGCACTGCATTGTCATTGGGACAGTAGACAGGGAATACGGCATTGACATTGGGACAGTACAGAGGGACTACTGCATTGTCATTGGGACAGCACAGACGGAGTGCAGCATTGTCATTGGGGCAGTACAGAGGGTGAACTGCATTGTCATTGGGACAGAACAGAGGGAGCACTGCATTGTCATTCGGACAGTACAGAGGGAGTGCAGCATTGTCAGTGGGACAGTACAGAGGGAGCACTGCATTGTCATTGGGGCAGTACAGGGGTAATACTGCATTGTCATTGGGACAGTACAGAGCGACTACTGCATTGTCATTGGGGCAGAACAGAGGGAGCACTGCATTGTCATTGTGACAGTACAGAGGGAGTGCAGCATTGGCATTGGGACAGTACAGAGGGAGCACTGCATTGTCATTGGGACAGTACAGACGGAGTACTGCATTGACATTGTGGCAGTACAGAGTGAGTTCTGCATTGGCATAGGGGACGTACAGTGGCAGCAGTGCATTGTCATTAGAGCAGTACAGAGGGAGTGCTGCACTGTCATTGTGACAGTACAGAGGGAGTGCAGCAGTGGCATTGGGACAGTACAGAGGGAGCACTGCATTGTCATTGGGACAGTAGAGAGGGAATACTGCATTGTCATTGGGACAGTACAGAGGGACTACTGCATTGTCATTGGGACAGCACAGACGGAGTGCAGCATTGTCATTGGGGCAGTACAGAGGGGGAACTGCATTGTCATTGGGACAGTACAGACGGAGTACTGCATTGTCATTGGATCAGTACAGACGGAGTACTGCATTGTCATTGCGCAGTACGGAGGGAGCAGTGCATTGTCATTAGGGCAGTACAGAGGGAGTGCTGCATTGTCATTGGGACAGTACAGAGGGAGCACTGCGTTTTCACTGGGACAGTACAGAGGGAGCACTGCATTGTCATTGGCTCAGTACAGAGGGAGCACTGCATTGACATTGGGACAGTACAGAGGAAGCACTGCATAGTCATTGGGACAGTACAGAGGGAGCACTGCATTGTCATTGGGAAAGGACAGAGGGACTACGGCATTGTCATTGGAACAGTACAGAGGGACTACTGCATTGTCATTGGGACAGTACAGAGGGAGCACTGCATTGTCATTGGGGCAGTGCAGAGGGAGCATTGCATTGTCATTGGGACAGTACAGAGGGAGCACTGCATTGTCATTGGGACAGTACAGAGGGAATACTGCATTGTCATTGGGGCAGTACAGAGGGAGTACTGCATTGTCATTCGGACAGCACAGAGGGAGTACAGCATTTTCAGTGGGACAGTACAGAGGGAGCACTGCATTGTCATTGGGGCAGTACAGAGGGAGCACTGCATTGTCATTGGGACAGTACAGGGGGAATACTACATTGTCATTGGTACAGTACAGAGGGACTACTGCATTGTCATTGGGGCAGAACAGAGGGAGCACTGCATTGTTATTGGGGCAGTACAGGGGGAATACTACATTGTCATTGGGACAGTACAGAGGGACTACTGCATTGTCATTGGGGCAGAAAAGAGGGAGCACTGCATTGTCATTGTGAAAGTACAGCGGGAGTGCGCATTGCCAGTGGGACAGTACAGGCGGAGCACTGCATTGTCATTGGTGCAGTACAGAGGGAGTGCTGTACTGTCAGTGGGACAGTACAGAGGGAATACTGCATTGTCATTGGGGTAGTACAGAAGGAGTGCAGCATTGTCAGTGGGAAAGTACAGAGGGAGTCCTGCATTGCTAGTGCAGCAGTACAGAGGGAGTATTGCTTTATTGGAGGGGACATACTGAAGGAGTGTCACATAAACAAAGGGTCAGTACTGTTGAAGTGCTGCACTGCCAGACTGCAGGCACTGTGGGAGTGCTGTACTGTTGGAGGAGCAGTACAAAGGGAATGCTACACTGTTGGAGGAGCAGTACAAAGGGAATGCTACACTGTTGGAGGAACAGTACAAAGGGAATGCTACGCTTTGGAGGAGCAGTACGAAGGGAATGCTACACTGTTGGAGGAGCAGTCCGAACGGAATGCTACAATGTTGGAGGAGCAGTACAAAGGGAGTGCTACACTGTTGGAGGAGCAGAACAAAGGAAATGCTACACTGTTGGAGGAGCAGTACAAAGGGAATGCTACGCTTTGGAGGAGCAGTACAAAGGGAATGCTACACTGTTGGAGGAGCAGTACAAAGGGAATGCTACAATGTTGGAGGAGCAGTACAAAGGGAATGCTGCACTGTTGGAGGAGCAGTACAAAGGGAATGCTACACTGTTGGAGGAGCAGTCCGAACGGAATGCTACAATGTTGGAGGAGCAATACAAAGGGAATGCTACAATGTTGGAGGAGCAATACAAAGGGAAGGCTGCACTGGCGAGGAGCAGTACAAAGGGGATGCTACAGTGTTGGAGGAGCAGTACAAAGGGAATGCTACAATGTTGGAGGAGCAGTACAAAGGGAATGCTACACAGTTGGAGGAGCAGTACAAAGGGAACACTGCACCGGCGAGGAGCAGGACAAAGGGAATGCTCCACAGCTGGAACAGCAGGACAAGGGGAATGCTACACTATTGGAGGAACAGTACAAAGGGAATGCTACGCTGTTGGAGGAGCAGTAAAAAGGGAATGCTACCATGTTGGAGGAGCAGGACAAAGCGAATATTACACTGTTGGAGGAGGAGTACAAGGGGAATGCTACACTATTGGAGGAACAGTACAAAGGGAATGCTACGCTGTTGGACGAGCAGTACAAAGGGAATGCTACACTGTTGGAGCAACAGTACAAAGGGAATGCTATACTGTTGGAGGCGCAGTACAAAGGGAATGCGGCACAGCTGGAGCAGCAGTACAAAGGGAATGCTACATTGCTGGAGGAGGAGTGCAAAGGGAATGCTACACAGCTGGAACAGCAGGACAAGGGGAATGCTACACTATTGGAGGAACAGTACAAAGGGAATGCTACGCTGTTGGAGGAGCAGGACAAAGCGAATGCTACACTGTTGGAGGAGGAGTACAAAGGGAATGCTACACTGTTGGAGGAGCAGGAAAAAAGCGAATGCTACACTGTTGGAGGAGGAGTACAAAGGGAATGCTACACTGTTTGAGGAGCAATACAAAGGGAATGCTGCACTGGCGAGGAGCAGTACAAAGTGGATGCTACACTGTTGGAGGAGCAGTACAAAGGGAATGCGGCACAGCTGGAGCAGCAGTAACAAAGGGAATGCTACACTGTTGGAGGAGCCGTACCAAGGGAATGCTACACTGTTTGAGGAGCAATACAAAGGGAACGCTGCACTGGCGAGGAGCAGTACAAAGGGAATGCGGCACAGCTGGAGCAGCAGTACAAAGGGAATGCTACACAGCTGGAACAGCAGGACTATGGGAATGCTACACTGTTGGAGGAGCAGTACAAAGGGAGTGTTGCACTGTTGGAGGAGCAGTACTAAGGGAATGCTACACTGTTGGAGGAGCAATACAAAGGGAATGCTACACTGTTGGAGGAGCCGTACCAAGGGAATGCTACACTGTTTGAGGAGCAATACAAAGGGAACGCTGCACTGGCGAGGAGCAGTACAAAGGGAATGCGGCACAGCTGGAGCAGCAGGACTATGGGAATGCTACACTGTTGGAGGAGCAGTACAAAGGGAGTGTTGCACTGTTGGAGGAGCAGTACTAAGGGAATGCTACACTGTTGGAGGAGCAGTACAAAGGGGATGCTACACTGTTGGAGGAGCAGTACAAAGGGAATGCTACACTGTTGGAGGAGCCGTACCAAGGGGATGCTACACTGTTGAAGGAGCAGTACAAAGGGAATGCTACACTGTTGGAGGAGCAATACAAAGGGAATGCTACACTGTTGGAGGAGCAGTACAAAGGGAATGCTACACTGTTGGAGGAGCAGTACAAAGGGGATGCTACACTGTTGGAGGAGCAGTACAAAGGGAATGCTACACTGTTGGAGGAGCCGTACCAAGGGGATGCTACACTGTTGAAGGAGCAGTACAAAGGGAATGCTACACTGTTGGGGGAGCAATACAAAGGGAATGCTACACTGTTGGAGGAGCAGTACAAAGGGAATGCTACACTGTTGAAGGAGCAGTACAAAGGGGATGCTACACTGTTGGAGGAGCAGTACAAAGGGAATGCTACATTGTTGGAGGAGGAGTACAAAGGGAATGCTACACTGTTGGAGGAGCAGTACATAGGGAATGCGGCACAGCTGGAGCACCAGTACAAAGGGAATGCTACATTGTTGGAGGAGGAGTACAAAGGGAATGCTACACAGCTGGAACAGCAGGACAATGGGAATGCTACACTGTTGGAGGAGCAGTACAAAGGGAATGCTACACTGTTGGAGGAGCAGTACAAAGGAATGATGCACTGTTGCAGACGCAGTACAAAGGAATGCAGCACTGTTGGAGGAGCAGTACAAAGGAAATGCTGCACTGTTGGAGGAGCAGTACAAAGGGAATGCTGCACTGTTGGAGGAGCCGTACCAAGGGGATGCTACACTGTTGAAGGAGCAGTACAAAGGGAATGCTACACTGTTGGAGGAGCAATACAAAGGGAATGCTACACTGTTGGAGGAGCAGTACAAAGGGAATGCTACACTGTTGGAGGAGCAGTACAAAGGGGATGCTACACTGTTGGAGGAGCAGTACAAAGGGAATGCTACACTGTTGGAGGAGCCGTACAAAGGGAATGCTACACTGTTGGAGGAGCAGTACAAAGGGAATGCTACACTGTTGAAGGAGCCGTACAAAGGGAATGCTACACTGTTGGAGGAGCAGTACATAGGGAATGCTACACTGTTGGAGGAGCAGTACAAAGGGAATGCTGCACTGTTGGAGGAGCAAATCAAAGGGAATGCTACACTGCTGGAGGAGCCGTACCAAAGGAATGCTACACTGTTTGAGGAGCAATACAAAGGGAACGCTGGACTGGCGAGGAGCAGTACAAAGTGGATGCTACACTGCTGGAGGAGCAGTACAAAGGGAATGAGGCACAGCTGGAGCAGCAGTACAAAGAGAATGCTACACTGTTGGAGGAGCAGTACAAAGGGAATGCTACACTCTTGGAGGAGCAGTACAAAGGGAATGCTGCACTGTTGGAGCAGCCGTACCAAGGGAATGCTACTCTGTTTGAGGAGCAATACAAAGGGAACACAGCACTGGCGAGGAGCAGTACAAAGGGAATGCTACATTGTTGGAGGAGGAGTACAAAGGGAATGCTACACTGTTGGAGGAGCAGTACAAAGGGAATGCTACACAGCTGGAGAACGAGTACAAGGGAATGCTACACTGTTTGAGGAGCAATACAAAGGGAATGCTGCCATGTTGGAGGAGCTGTACAAAGGGAGTGCTACACTGTTGGAGGAGCAGTCCATAGGGAATGCTGCACTGTTAGAGGAGCAGTATAAAGGGAATGCTACGCTGTTGGAGGAGCAGTCCAAACGGAATGCTACACTTTGGAGGAGCAGTACAAAGGGAATGCTACACTGTTGTAGGAGCAGTACAAAGTGAATGCGACACTGTTGGAGCAGCAGTACAAAGGGAACGCTACACTGTTGGAGGAGCAGTACAAAGGGAACTCTGCACCGGTGAGGACCACTACAAAGGGAATGCAGCACTGTTGGAGGAGCAGTACAAAGGGAGTGCTACACTGTTGGAGGAGAAGTACAAAGGGAATGCTACACTGCTGGAGGAGCAGTCCACAGGGTATGCTACACAGTTGGACGAGCAGTACAAAGGGAATGCTACACTGTTGTAGGAGCAGTACAAAGGGAATGCTACACTGTTGGAGCAGCAGTACAAAGGGACTGCTACACTGTTGGAGGAGCAGTACAAAGGGAATGCTGCACTGTTGGAGGAGCAGTACAAAGGAAATACTACACTCTTGGAGGAGCAGTTCAATGGGAATGCTACACTGTTGGAGGAGCAGTACAAAGGGAATGCTGCACTGTTGGAGGAGCAGTACAATGGGAATGCGACACCGTTGGAGGAGCAGTACAAAGGGAATGCTACAATGTTGGAGCAGGAGTACATTGGGAATGCTACACTGTTGGAGGAGCAGTACAATGGGAATGCGACACCGTTGGAGGAGCAGTACAAAGGGAATGCTACAATGTTGGAGGAGCAGTACAAAGGGAATGTTACACAGTTGGAGGAGCAGCACAAAGGGAATGCGACACTGTTCGAGGAGCAGTACAAAGGAATGCTGCACTGTTGCAGAAGCAGTCCAAAGGAATGCAGCACTGTTGGAGGAGCAGTCCAAAGGGAATGCAAAACTGTTGGAGGAGCAGTACAAAGGGAGTGCTCCACTGTTGGAGGAGCAGTACAAACGGTATGCTACACTGTTGGAGGAGCAGTACAAAGGGAATGCTACACTATTGGAGGAGCAATACAAAGGTAATGCTACAATGTTGGAGGAGCAGTACAAAGAGAACACTGCACCGGCGAGGAGCAGTACAAAGGGAATGCTGCAATGTTGGAGGAGCCGTACCAAGGGAATGCTACACTGTTTCAGGAGCAATAAAATGGGAACGCTGCACTGGCGAGGAGCAGTACAAAGGGGATACTACACAGTTGGAGGAGCAGTACAAAGGGAATGCTACATTGTTGGAGGAGCAGTACAAAGGGAATGCTACACAGTTGGAGGAGCAGTACAAATGGAACACTGCACCTGCGAGGAGCAGGACAAAGGGAATGCTGCACTGTTGGAGGAGCTGTACAAAGGGAATGCTACACTGTTGGAGGAGCAGTACAAAGGGAATGCTACAATGTTGGAGGAGCAGTACAAAGGGAATGCTACACAGTTGGAGGAGGAGTACAAAGGGAACACTGCACCGGCGAGGAGCAGGACAAAGGGAATGCTACACTGTTGGAGCAACAGTACAATGGGAATGCTACATTGTTGGAGGAGGAGTACAAAGGGAATGCTACACAGCTGGAACAGCAGGACAATGGGAATGCTACACTATTGGAGGAACAGTACAAAGGGAGTGCTACATTGTTGGAGGAGGAGTACAAAGGGAATGCTACACAGCTGGAACAGCAGGACAATGGGAATGCTACACTATTGGAGGACCAGTACAAAGGGAATGCTACACCGTTGGAGGAGGAGTACAAAGGGAATGCCACACAGCTGGAACAGCAGGACAAGGGGAATGCTACACTATTGGAGGAACAGTACAAAGGATATGCTCCGCTGTTGGAGGAGCAGTAAAAAGGGAATGCTGCCATGTTGGAGGAGCAGGACAAAGCGAATGCTATACTGTTTGAGGAGGAGTACAAAGGGAATGCTACACTGCTGGAGGAGCAGTACAAAGGGAATGCTACACTGTTGGAGCAACAGTACAAAGGGAATGCTATACTGTTGGAGGCGCAGTAAAATGGGAATGCGGCACAGCTGGAGCAGCAGTACAAAGGGAATGCTACACTGTTGGACGAGCAGTACAAAGGGAATGCTACAATGTTGGAGCAGCAGTACAAAGGGAATGCTACACAGTTGGAGGAGGAGTACAAAGGGAACACTGCACCGGCGAGGAGCAGGACAAAGGGAATGCTACACTGTTGGAGCAACAGTACAATGGGAATGCTACATTGTTGGAGGAGGAGTACAAAGGGAATGCTACACAGCTGGAACAGCAGGACAATGGGAATGCTACACTATTGGAGGAACAGTACAAAGGGAGTGCTACATTGTTGGAGGAGGAGTACAAAGGGAATGCTACACAGCTGGAACAGCAGGACAATGGGAATGCTACACTATTGGAGGACCAGTACAAAGGGAATGCTACACCGTTGGAGGAGGAGTACAAAGGGAATGCCACACAGCTGGAACAGCAGGACAAGGGGAATGCTACACTATTGGAGGAACAGTACAAAGGATATGCTCCGCTGTTGGAGGAGCAGTAAAAAGGGAATGCTGCCATGTTGGAGGAGCAGGACAAAGCGAATGCTATACTGTTTGAGGAGGAGTACAAAGGGAATGCTACACTGCTGGAGGAGCAGTACAAAGGGAATGCTACACTGTTGGAGCAACAGTACAAAGGGAATGCTATACTGTTGGAGGCGCAGTAAAATGGGAATGCGGCACAGCTGGAGCAGCAGTACAAAGGGAATGCTACACTGTTGGACGAGCAGTACAAAGGGAATGCTACAATGTTGGAGCAGCAGTACAAAGGGAATGCTACACAGTTGGAGGAGGAGTACAAAGGGAACACTGCACCGGCGAGGAGCAGGACAAAGGGAATGCTACACTGTTGGAGCAACAGTACAATGGGAATGCTACATTGTTGGAGGAGGAGTACAAAGGGAATGCTACACAGCTGGAACAGCAGGACAATGGGAATGCTACACTATTGGAGGAACAGTACAAAGGGAGTGCTACATTGTTGGAGGAGGAGTACAAAGGGAATGCTACACAGCTGGAACAGCAGGACAATGGGAATGCTACACTATTGGAGGACCAGTACAAAGGGAATGCTACACCGTTGGAGGAGGAGTACAAAGGGAATGCCACACAGCTGGAACAGCAGGACAAGGGGAATGCTACACTATTGGAGGAACAGTACAAAGGATATGCTCCGCTGTTGGAGGAGCAGTAAAAAGGGAATGCTGCCATGTTGGAGGAGCAGGACAAAGCGAATGCTATACTGTTTGAGGAGGAGTACAAAGGGAATGCTACACTGCTGGAGGAGCAGTACAAAGGGAATGCTACACTGTTGGAGCAACAGTACAAAGGGAATGCTATACTGTTGGAGGCGCAGTAAAATGGGAATGCGGCACAGCTGGAGCAGCAGTACAAAGGGAATGCTACACTGTTGGACGAGCAGTACAAAGGGAATGCTACACTGTTGGAGGAGCAGTACAAACAGAATGCTACACTGTTGGAGGAGCAGTACAAAGGAAATACTACACTGTTGGAGGAGCAGTACAATGGGAATGCAACACTATTGGAGGAGCAGTACAAAGGAAATGCTACACTGTTGCAAGAGCAGTACAAAGGAAATACTACACTGGTGGAGGAGCAGTAAAATGGGAATGCTACACTGTTGGAGGAGCAGTACAATGGGAATGCGACACCGTTGGAGGAGTAGTACAAAGGGAATGCTGCACTGTTGGAGGAGCTGTACAAAGGGAATACTGCACTGGCGAGGAGCAGTACAAAGGGAATGCTGCACTGTTGGAGGAGCCGTACAAAGGGAATGCTGCACGTTTGGAAATCAGTACAAAGGGAATGCTGCACTGTTGGAGGAGCAGTACAAAGGGAACGCTGCACGGTTGGAAATCAGTACAAAGGGAATGCTACACTGTTGGAGCAGCAGTACAAAGGGAATGCTACACAGCCGGAGGAGCAGTACAAAGGGAATGCTGCACTGTTGGAGGAGCAGTACAAAGGGAATGCTACACTGTTGGAGGAGCAGTACAAATGGAATGCTGCGCTGTTGGAGGAGCTGTACAAAGGGAATGCTACACTTATAAGGAGCAGTACAAAGGGAATGCTACACTGTTGGAGGAGCAGTGCAAAGGGAATGCTACACTGTTGGAGGAACAGTACAAAGGGAATGCTGTGCTTTGGAGGAGCAGTACAAAGGGAATGCTGCACTGTTAGAGGAGCAGTATAAAGGGAATGCTACGCTGTTGGAGGAGCAGTATAAAGGGAATGCTGCACTGTTGGAGGGGCAGTACAAAGGGAATGCTACACTGTTGGAGGGGCAGTACTAAGGGACTGCTGCACTGTTGAAGGAGCAGTACAAAGGTAATGCTACACTGTTGGAGGAGCAGTACAAAGGGAATGCTGCACTGCTGGAGGAGCAGCACAAAGGGAATGCTGCACTGTTGGAGGAGCAGTACAAAGGGAATGCTGCACTATTGGAGGAACAGTACAAAGGGAATGCTGCACTGTTGGAGGAGCTGTACAAAGGGAATGCTACAATGTTGGAGGAGCAGTACAAAGGGAAGGCTAGACTGTTGGAGGAACAGTCCGAACGGAATGCTACACTGTCGGAGGAGCCGTCAAAAGGAAATGCTACAATGTTGGACGAGCAGTACAGTGGGAATGCTACACTGTTGGAGGAGCAGCACAAAGGCAATGCTACACAGTTGGACGAGCAGTGCAAAGGGAATGCAACAATGTTGGACGAGCAGTACAGTGGGAATGCTACATTGTTGGAGGAGGAGTACAAAGGGAATGCTACACAGCTGGAACAGCAGGACAAGGGGAATGCTACACCATTGGAGGAACAGTACAAAGGGAATGCTCCGCTGTTGGAGGAGCAGGACAAAGCGAATGCTCTCCTGTTTGAGGAGGAGTACAAAGGGAATGCTACACTGTTGGAGGAGCAGTACAAAGGGAATGCTACACTGTTGGAGCAACAGTACAAAGGGAATGCTATACTGTTGGAGGCACAGTACAAAGGGAATGCGGCACAGCTGGAGCAGCAGTACAAAGGGAATGCTACATTATTGGAGGAGGAGTACAAAGGGAATGCTACACAGCTGGAACAGCAGGACAATGGGAATGCTACACTATTGGAGGAACAGTACAAAGGGAATGCTACACCATTGGAGCAGGAGTACAAAGGGAATGCTACACAGCTGGAACAGCAGGACAAGGGGAATGCTACACTATTGGAGGAACAGTACAAATGGAATGCTACGCTGTTGGAGGAGCAGTAAAAAGAGAATGCTACCATGTTGGAGGAGCAGGACAAAGCGAATGCTACACTGTTGGAGGAGGAGTACAAAGGGAATGCTACACTGTTGGAGGAACAGTACAAAGGGAATGCTACACTGTTGGAGCAACAGTACAAAGGGAATGCTACTCTGTTGGAGGAGCAGTACAAAGGGAATGCGACACTGTTGGAGGAAAAGTACAAAGGGAACGTTGCACACTCGGAAATCACTACATAGGGAATTCTGCACTGTTGGAGGAGCAGTACAAAGGGAATGCTACACTGTTGGAGGAGCAGTACAAATGGAATGCTGCGCTGTTGGAGGAGCTGTACAAAGGGAATGCTACACTTATAAGGAGCAGTACACAGGGAATGCTACACAGCTGGAGCAGCAGTATAAAGGGAATGCTACACTGTTGGAGGAGCAGTGCAAAGGGAATGCTACACTGTTGGAGGAACAGTACAAAGGGAATGCTGTGCTTTGGAGGAGCAGTACAAAGGGAAGGCAACGCTGTTGGAGGAGCAGCACAAAGGGAATGCTGCACTGTTGGAGGAACAGTACAAAGGGAATGCTGCACTGTTGGAGGAGCTGTACAAAGGGAATGCTACAATGTTGGAGGAGCAGTACAAAGGGAATGCTAGACTGTTGGAGGAACAGTCCGAACGGAATGCAACACTGTCGGAGGAGCCGTCCAAAGGGAATGCTACAATGTTGGACGAGCAGTACAGTGGGAATGCTACACTGTTGGAGGAGCAGCACAAAGGCAATGCTACACAGTTGGACGAGCAGTACAAAGGGAATGCAACAATGTTGGACGAGCAGTACAGTGGGATTGCTACATTGTTGGAGGAGGAGTACAAAGGGAATGCTACACAGCTGGAACAGCAGGACAATGGGAATGCTACACTATTGGAGGACCAGTACAAAGGGAATGCTACACAGTTGGAGGAGCAGTACAAAGGGAACACTGCACCGGCGAGGAGCAGTACAAAGGGAATGCTACACAGCTGGAACAGCAGGACAAGGGGAATGCTACACTATTGGAGGAACAGTACAAAGGGAATGCTCCGCTGTTGGAGGAGCAGGACAAAGCGAATGCTATACTGTTTGAGGAGGAGTACAAAGGGAATGCTACACTGTTGGAGGAGCAGTACAAAGGGAATGCTACACTGTTGGAGCAACAGTACAAAGGGAATGCTATACTGTTGGAGGCGCAGTACAAAGGGAATGCTACACTGTTGGAGCAACAGTACAAAGGGAATGCTATACTGTTGGAGGAGCAGTACAAAGGGAATGCTACACTGTTGGAGCAACAGTACAAAGGGAATGCTATACTGTTGGAGGCGCAGTACAAAGGGAATGCGGCACAGCTGGAGCAGCAGTACAAAGGGAATGCTACATTATTGGAGGAGGAGTTCAAAGGGAATGCTACACAGCTGGAACAGCAGGACAAGGGGAATGCTACACTATTGGAGGAACAGTACAAAGGGAATGCTACACCATTGGAGGAGGAGTACAAAGATAATGCTACACAGCTGGAACAGCAGGACAAGGGGAAGGCTACACTATTGGAGGAACAGTACAAAGGCAATGCTACGCTGTTGGAGGAGCAGTAAAAAGGGAATGCTACCATGTTGGAGGAGCAGGACAAAGCGAATGCTACACTGTTGGAGGAGGAGTACAAAGGGAATTCTACACTGTTGGAGGAGCAGTACAAAGGAAATACTACACTGTTGGAGGAGCAGTACAATGGGAATGCTACACTGTTGGAGGAGCAGTACAATGGGAATGCGACACTATTGGAGGAGCAGTACAAAGGAAATGCTACACTGTTGCAAGAGCAGTACAAAGGAAATACTACACTGTTGGAGGAGCAGTAAAATGGGAATGCTACACTGTTGGAGGAGCAGTAAAATGGGAATGCTACACTGTTGGAGGAGCTGTACAAAGGGAAAGCTGCACTGCTGGAGGAGCAGTACAATGGGAATGCTGCACTGGCGAGAGCAGTACAAAGGGAATGCTGCACTGTTGGAGGAGCTGTTCAAAGGGAACGCTGCACTGTTGGAGGAGCTGTACAAAGGGAATGCTGCACTGTTGGAGGAGCTGTACAAAGGGAACGCTGCACTGTTGGAGGAGCAGTACAAAGAGAACACTGCACCGGCGAGGAGCAGTACAAAGGGAATGCTGCAATGTTGGACGAGCTGTACAAAGGGAATGCTGCACGTTTGGAAATCAGTACAAAGGGAATGCTGCACTGTTGGAGGTGCAGTACAAAGGGATTGCTGCACTGTTGGAGGAGCAGTACATAGGGAATGCTGCACTGTTTGAGGAGCAGTACAAAGGGAATGCTGCACTGTTGGAGGAGCAGTACAAAGGGATTGCTGCACTGTTGGAGGAGCAGTACAAAGGGAATGCTGCACTGTTGGAGGAGCAGTACAAAGGGAATGCTGCACTGTTTGAGGAGCAGTACAAAGGGAATGCTAAACTGTTGGAGGAGCAGTACAAAGGGAAGGCTGCACGGTGGGAAATCAGTACAAAGGGAATGCTGCACTGTTGGAGGAGCAGTACAAAGGGATTGCTGCACTGTTGGAGGAGCAGTACAAAGGGAATACTGCACTGTTGGAGGAGCAGTACAAAGGGAATGCTGCACTGTTGGAGGAGCAGTACAAAGGGAATGCTACACTGTTGGAGGAGCCGTACCAAGGGGATGCTACACTGTTGAAGGAGCAGTACAAAGGGAATGCTGCACTGTTGGAGGAGCAGTACAAAGGGAATGCTACACTGTTGGAGGAGCAGTACAAAGGGAATGCTGCACTGCTGGAGGAGCATTACAAAGGGAATGCTGCAATGTTGGAGGAGCAGTACAAAGGGAATGCTACACTGTTGGAGGAGCAGTACAAAGGGATGCTGCACTGCTGGAGGAGCATTACAAAGGGAATGCTAGACTGTTGGAGGAACAGTCCGAACGGAATGCTACACTGTCGGAGGAGCCGTCCAAAGGGAATGCTACAATGTTGGACGAGCAGTACAGTGGGAATGCTACACTGTTGGAGGAGCAGCACAAAGGCAATGCTAGACAGTTGGACGAGCAGTACAAAGGGATTGCTACAATGTTGGACGAGCAGTACAGTGGGAATGCTACACTGTTGGATGAGCAGGACAATGGGAATACTACACTATTGGAGGAACAGTACAAAGGGAATGCTGCACTGTTGGAGGAGCAGTACAAAGGGAATGCGACACTGTTGGCGGAGCAGTCTGAACGGAATGCTACACTATTGGAGGAGCCGTACAAAGGGAATGCTACACTGTTGGAGGAGCAGTACAAAGGGAATGCGACACTGTTGGCGGAGCAGTCTGAACGGAATGCTACACTATTGGAGGAGTCGTACAAAGGGAATGCTACACTGTTGGAGGAGCAGTACAAAGGGAATGCTACAATGTTGGACGAGCAGTACAGTGGGAATGCTACATTGTTGGAGCAGCAGTACAAAGGGAAATCTACACCGTTGGAGGAGCAGTACAAAGGGAATGCTACACAGCTGGAACAGCAGGACAATGGGAATACTACACTATTGGAGGAACAGTACAAAGGGAATGCTACGCTGTTGGAGGAGCAGTACAAAGGGAATGCTACCCTGTTGGGGGAGCAGTACAAAGTTTTATGCTACCCTGTTGGAGGAGCAGTACAAAGGAAATGCTACTCTCAAGACGTTAAACTGAGGCCTGACCTATTGTCTCAGGTAAATGCAAATGATAGAGGGGAGCACGGTAGCACAGTGGTTAGCACAGTTGCTTCGCAGCTCCAGGGTCCCAGGTTCGATTCCTGGCTTGGTTCACTGTCTGTGCGGAGTCAGCACATTCTCCCCATGACTGCGTGGGTTTCCTCCGGGTGCTCCGGTTTCCTCCCACAGTCCAAAGGTGTGCAGGTTAGGTGGATTGGCCATGCTAAATTGTCCTTCATGTCCAAAGAATTTGGGTTTGGTTATGGTGGTAGAGTGATGGTGCGGGGCTTGGGTAGGGTGCTCTTTCCAAGGGCCGGTGCAGACTCGATGGGCTGAATGGCCTCCTTCTGCACTGTAAATTCTATGATTCTAACACACTATTGGATGAAAAGAAGGGGTGTACTTCCGGTGTCCTGGCCAATATTTAGCCCTTGACCACTAAATAAAAAAGTAAATGACCCATTGACTGTATTGGTGTTGAGGGATCTTGGCACCTTTCCATCGAAGGAGATATCAAGACAGATTGGTCAAAGACTTCGGTTTTAAAGATCTTCAAGGGGGAGGCAGAGGCAGAGGCGGAGGGATTGAGGTGGGGGGGGGGGGTGGAGAAAGGGGGATTCCAGAGTTTTAGGGCCCAGCTAGACGAAGGCACAGCTGCCAATGATGGAGCAATTACAGTCCATCAAGTCCAAGAGTTCCGAAAAAGAGGAGCACAGAGATCCCAGAGGTTGGTAGGGCTGCAGGAGATTACAGATTGGGAGGAGTGAGGCCGAAGCGGAGGATTTGAAAACAAGGCTGAAACCTGGACAAGGTGCCAGAGTGGGACAGTGAGAAATGGGGTGATGGGTGAATGGGACCTTGCGCAAAACTTAGGTTTATGGAGAATGGAAGATGGGTTTAATCAGTCTCTTCCAGTGGTGGGCAACCTGTGGCCTGGGGGTCCCATGGGGCCCAGCTAGATTCTGAGTGTGGCCCATGAGACATTTTGTTAACCGTTGCCCTTGTGCACAGTTGCTACATTGTGCTGATTTCTGTGCGTGTAGCTTTTTTCCGACCAGTGTGACTGAAATGATTTGCACGTAAAGCGAGGGCAGGTGAAGTGAGGTGTGTGCTGATTGCTCACAATGACTGAGAGAGCCGTGTGTGGTACTGAAAACAGTAAGAAGTCTTACAACACCAGGTTAAAGTCCAACAGGTTTGTTCCAAATCACTAGCTTTCGGAGCACTGCTTCTTCCTTAAACCTGTTGGACTTTAACCTGGTGTTGTAAGACTTCTTACTGTGCTCACCCCAGTCCAACGCCAGCATCTCCACAACATGTACTGAAAACAGGCTGAGAAGTTACACATAGGCCAGGAATAGAAACTATCTCATCAGACCCGGGCTGGAACTGATACCGGCCATCTGCAAAAGCACTCAAATCAAAGCATAAACCTGTTATTGCTCTTTGATTACCCACTCCAAAGGCTATGAATATGTAACAATCGGTGATCAACTTTGCAGCAGGATGAAGAACCGACAAAAGAAGCCAACGGACTCTATAATGAGCTGATGGCTGGTCAGACAAGGGGAGTTTCAGAGGACAATGGGTCTTGATTGAACCACCATGGATAAACAGGAGTATCCTGTCTTTCCCATTAACAAGTTGGGGTCTGGCTAGGACAATGGCCAGTGGTGGGCGTATACCTATGACTCAATCCAACCTTCCCAGTATAAAGAAAGGAACTTCAAACAGATCTTGAGTGATAACCT
Organism: Scyliorhinus torazame; assembly: GCF_047496885.1. Classification (NCBI taxonomy): domain Eukaryota; kingdom Metazoa; phylum Chordata; class Chondrichthyes; order Carcharhiniformes; family Scyliorhinidae; genus Scyliorhinus; species Scyliorhinus torazame. The sequence continues at coordinate 301,462,951 of NC_092713.1, read as the reverse complement.
GGGAGTTCTCCAGGCACAACCATCGTAAGAAGAAAGTACCCTGGGTTTCGAAGCCAGAGAAGACACCCACATCGAGTGATCGTAGCCTTTACTAAGTGTGGGTAAAACCCAAAGCTGTGAGCCTGAGTCATATTTTCTTGAGCAATAGAATTGTGAATAAAATTGCGTTAAACTGTGAACCTGTTTTGTCCTTTGTTCATCTCGCAAATAAGGGCATCTGGGTAAAACTTTTGAGTAAGTAAACTGGTCGTTTTAAAGGTTTTAAAGGTACAACATTTTGTCGCCCCAGATGGCCCTTCGATAAGAAGCGATACGTTGCTCCAAAGTCGAACCTTCAACCCAGTATTCTCCAACACTCCGTCTGAGCCTGAATTAAGAGGGCAGATTGCCCCACGTAACGACCAGCCTTAAGTGAGTGGAAGGCTAATAAGATTTCGATCAATAAAATTAGGCCATAAACCGGGGCCGGGATTCTCCGAAATTGAATCCGGCGTCAAAACCGGCGCGAGCGACGCCGGCGTCAACGGCCCTCCAGGCCCAGTCATTGTCCCCTTCCTCGGGGGCTAGAATGGTGCCGGAGTGCTGTGCGCTGCTCCAACGGCAAAAGCTGGTCCCACACGGCCGGCGCGGGTCCGCACATGCGTGCCGCGGCCGGCGCGGGTCCGCGCATATGCACCACGGCCGTCTCCACGCCGGCCCCCTGGCAACATGGCGGAACCCTACAGCCCTCGGAGAATCCCGCCCTGGGTGACTGTAACACGAGGTGAACAAACTACGTATTTAGATCTCGGATAGTCAAGGGAGTGGTGTAGAATCTGTGGGAGGGAATTTAGTGAAAGCCGGGCCTCTAACCTAGAGGATTCCCACACCCCTGTGACATACAGCATTGCGCTGGTCAAGGAGACACAGCCTGAGTGAGTGAGACACAGACAGAGTGAGAATTTGGTAATTTGGTGCCGTGAGGTAATTCGGTGAAGAGTGGGAGAAGGTGCTTTTTCCCGACTGTTTTGTTCTCTCTCTTTCTCAGGGCCTAATTTCGGGAGTCGTTCGGAGGAGGAGGAGCAGTCTCTGTGAGTATAAAAACCTAACGATAACTTTGTTTTCCAGTTTTTTCCCCCCAAAGTGACGTCAGCGGGAAGCTGTGATCTGATTGGTTGATAGCAAATCTGCCCCAAATTTAAAAAAAACACAGCTGAACTCATAAACTTAAATTAAACAAATTAATTAATTAGTGATGGCTGGTCAGGTGATGTGCTTGAGCTGCTTGATGTGGGAGCTGGCAGATCCCATTGCGAGCTGCAGCGACCACATCTGCAGTAAGTGTTGGCTGCTCGAAGAGCTCCGGCTCAGAGTTGATGAGCTGGAGTCTGAGCTTGAAACACTGAGGCACATCCGGGAGGGGGAGACTTACCTGGACACTGTTTCAGGAGGCAGTCACACCTGTCAGAGTAAGTAGTTTAAATCCTGCCAGTGGCCAGGGACAGCAGGGTGTGACTGCAAGTCAGGCAGGTAAAGGGAACCAGCAGTCAGGAACTCAGGAGCCTCAGCCCTTGACCCTGTCCAACAGGTATGAGGCACTTGCTCCCTTTGTGGATGGCGAACAGGGCTGCAGGAAGGATGAGTCAGCTGACCAAGGCACCATGGTTCAGCAGGCCATTCAAGGGGAGGGAGTAAATAGGCAAGTTGTAGTTGTAGGGGATTCTATTATCAGGGGGATAGATAGTATCCTTTGTGAGCAGGATAAAGAGTCCCGCATGGTATGTTGCCTGCCCAGTGCTAGGGTGCGGGACATCTCTGACCGGCTTGAAAGGATACTGGAGAGGGAGGGGGAGGATCCAGTTGTTGTGGTCCATGTCGGTACCAACAACATAGGCAAGTCTAGAAAAGAGGACCTGTTTAGAGATTAGAAAGAGCTAGGATTCAAATTAAAAAACAGGTCCTCAAGGGTCATAATCTCCGGATTACTGCCCGAGCCACGTGCAAATTGGCATAGGGAGGCAAGAATAAGGGAAGTTAATACGTGGCTGAAAGAGTGGTGTGGGAAAGAGGGGTTCCTTTTCATGGGACACTGGCATCAGTTCTGGGACAGGGGGGACCTATACCGTTGGGATGGTCTCCACCTGAACCGAGCTGGGACCAGTGTTCTGGCGAAAAGAGTAAATAGGGTGGTCAATAGGACTTTAAACTAGAGATTGGGGGGGAAGGGAAAGTCAGGGAACCAAGAGGTGAAGTAATCAGTGGGAAGCGTATCTGCTTAGGAATACAAAAAAGCACGAAAAGACAAAACTCAGGAGAGGTTACGATAGTCCCAATCCCACAAAATATGACACAGTGTATGGAAAGGCTCAGTAAACCAAGGTCCACCACATTAAGAAAACAAAAAGGGACGGTCAATAGAGAATTAAAGGTGCTATATTTAAATGCGCGCAGTGTACGGAACAAGGTAGATGAGCTTGTGGCCCAGATTGTGACTGGCAGGTATGATGTGGTAGGCATCACAGAGACGTGGTTGCAGGGGGTTCAGGACTGGCATTTAAACATCCAGGGATTCACAACCTATCGAAAAGACAGAGGGGTGGGCAGAGGGGGCGGGGTTGCCTTGTTAATTAGGAATGAAATTAAATCAATAGCACTAAACGACATAGGGTCAGATGATGTGGAGTCTGTGTGGGTAGAGTTGAGGAACCACAAAGGCAAAAAAAACATAATGGGAGTTATGTACAGGCCTCCTAACAGTGGTCAGGACCGGGGGCACAAAATCCACCACAAAATAGAAAGTGCATGTCAGAAAGGCAAGGTCACAGTGATCATGGGGGACTTCAATATGCAGGTGGACTGGGTAAATAATGCTGCCAGTGGACCCAAGGAAAGGGAATTCATTGAATGTTTACAGGAGGGCTTTTTGGAACAGCTTGTGATGGAGCCCACGAGGGAACAGGCCATTCTGGACTTAGTGTTATGTAATGAGCCAGACTTGATTAAAGATCTTAAAGTAAGGGAACACTTAGGAGGCAGTGATCATAATATGTTAGAATTCAATCTCCAATTTGAAAGAAAGAAGGTAGAATCAGATGTAAAGGTGTTACAGTTAAATAAAGGTAACTACAGGGGCATGAGGGACTGGGAGCAAAGCCTAGTGGGAAAGACAGTAGAACAACAATGGCAGGAGTTTCTGGGAATAATTGAGGACACAGTACAGAGGTTCATCCCAAAGAAAAGAAAGGTTATCAGAGGGAGGATTAGGCAGCCATGGCTGACAAAGGAAGTTAGGGAATGCATCAAAGCAAAAGAGAAAGCCTATAATGTGGCAAAGAGTAGTGGGAAGTCAGAAGATTGGGAAGTCTACAAAAACAAACAGAGGATAACAAAGAGAGAAATAAGGAAAGAGAGGATCAAATATGAAGGTAGGCTAGCTAGTAACATTAGGAATGATAGTAAAAGTTTCTTGAAATACATTAAAAACAAACGGGAGGCAAAAGTAGACATTGGGCCGCTCCAAAATGATGCTGGTAATCTAGTGATGGGAGACAAGGAAATAGCTGAGGAACTAAATAAGTACTTTGCGTCAGTCTTCACAATAGAAGACATGAGTAATATCCCAACAATTCAGAAGAGTCAGGGGGCAGCGTTGAATACGGTAGCCATCACAAAGGAGAAAGTGCTAGAGAAACTAAGAGGTCTAAAAATTGATAAATCTCCAGGCCCAGATGGGCTACATCCTAGAGTTCTAAAGGAGTTAGCTGAAGAAATAGTGGAGGCGTTAGTTATGATCTTTCAAAAGTCACTGGAGTCAGGGAAAGTCCCAGAGGATTGGAAAATCGCTGTTGTAACCCCCCTGTTCAAGAAGGGAACAAGGAAAAAGATGGAAAATTATAGGCCAATTAGCCTAACCTCGGTTGTTGGCAAGATTCTAGAATCCATTCTTAAGGATGAGATTTCTAAATTCTTGGATGTGCAGGGTCAGATTAGGACAAGTCAGCATGGATTTAGTAAGGGGAGGTTGTGCCTGACAAACCTGTTAGAGTTCTTTGAAGAGATAACAAATAGGTTAGACCAAGGAAAGCCAATGGATGTTATCTATCTTGACTTCCAAAAGGCCTTTGATAAGGTGCCTCACGGGAGACTGCTGAGTAAAATAAGGGCCCATGGTATTCGAGGCAAGGTACAAACATGGATTGACGATTGACTGTCAGGCAGAAGGCAGAGAGTTGGGATAAAAGGTTCTTTTTCGGAATGGCAACCGGTGACGAGTGGTGTCCCGCAGGGTTCAGTGTTGGGGCCACAGCTGTTCTCTTTATATATTAACGATCTAGATGATGGGACTGGGGGCATTCTGGCTACGTTTGCCGATGATACAAAGATAGGTGGAGGGGCAGGTAGTATGGAGGAGGTGGGGAGGCTGCAGAAAGATTTAGACAGTTTAGGAGAGTGGTCCAAGAAATGGCTGATGAAATTCAACGTGGGCAAGTGCGAGGTCAGGCACTTTGGAAAAAAGAATAGAGGCATGGACTATTTTCTAAACGGTGACAAAATTCATAATGCTGAAGTGCAAAGGGACTTGGGAGTCCTAGTCCAGGATTCTCTAAAGGTAAACTTGCAGATTGAGTCCGTAATTAAGAAAGCAAATGCAATGTTGTCATTTATCTCAAGAGGCTTGGAATATAAAAGCAGGGATGTACTTCTGAAGCTTTATAAAACATTAGTTAGGCCCCATTTAGAATACTGTGAGCAATTTTGGGCCCCACACCTCAGGAAGGACATACTGGCACTGGAGCGGGTCCAGCGGAGATTCACACGGATGATCCCAGGAATGGTAGGCCTAACATACGATGAACGTCTGAGGATCCTGGGATTATATTCATTGGAGTTTAGGAGGTTGAGGGGAGATCTAATAGAAACTTACAAGATAATGAATGGTTTAGATAGGGTGGATGTAGGGAAGTTGTTTCCATTAGCAGGGGAGACTAGGACCCGGGGGCACAGCCTTAGAATAAAAGGGAGTCACTTTAGAACAGAGATGAGGAGAAATTTCTTCAGCCAGAGCGCGGTGGGTCTGTGGAATTCATTGCCACAGAGGGCGGTGGAGGCCGGGACGCTGAGTGTCTTTAAGACAGAAGTTGATAAATTCTTGATTTCTCGAGGAATTAAGGGCTATGGAGAGAGAGCGGGTAAATGGAGTTGAAATCAGCCGCGATTGAATGGTGGAGTGGACTCGATGGGCCGAATGGCCTTACTTCCGCTCCTATGTCTTATGGTCTTATACCTGAGGGAGAGAGAGAGAATAAGAAGAGAGAGAAATGGCAGAATGCCCAGAGTGAGAAGTGACCCAAGTGAGTATTAAAGTAAATTAGAAAGGGTGTGGGACCTAGAGGTCAATAAGTAGAGTACGGACCCTCGAGGTTAAAAAGCGCGGCACAGTTGCATCAGCGTTCCTCTCACCACGTGGTGGCTGGTTTACCCACCCCCTCCTGTACTGTTTGGTAGCGTTAGCCGTCCTGTTGTTGGTAAATTCATTAGTATTGGCGTAAATCCGGCGTGCATTCCATATCTGTACTGATGAGTATCGAGTGGAGAAATTAGCAAATGGCACCGGGATCCCAGAAGGTCATGGAAGAAGGAAAGGATATTCAAAACGCCTTGTGGAAGGTGACAAAAGGCTGCTCGAGGGATCCTTTGTGTCAAAGAGGGGAGGGGGATATGAGAATTAGAAAAAGTTAGTGTAGAAATATGAGTTTTCGAAGAAGTCAGTATGGAAACATGGGGCGAAATTCTCCGTTATCGGCGGAAAGTCCGCCGATCGGCGCAAAAAACGGCGCAAATCCCACTTGCATCACGTCATAAAAATGGGACGATAGTCTCCGGCCCGAAATGGGCTAGCAGCGACGTAACGGGATCGGCGCTTGCGCACTGGTTCACGCCGTGCAGCGTCATACGCGCTGCACGGCGTGACGGCTCATAAGGCCGCGCTGCTCCCCCCCACCCGACCGGAACACCCGACCGCAACACCCGACTGGATGGCTGGCCGTCGCTCAGCCCCGAGGTTCGAGTCACGCGATGTGGAGGCGCTCCTGGACGCGGTGGAGCAGAGGAGGGACGCCCTGTATCCCGGGCACGGCCGCAGAGTTGCCCCACGCCACAGCCGTCGTCTGTGGAGGGAAGTGGCAGAGGCCGTCACCGCTGTGGCCCTGACACCACGGACAGGCACCCAGTGCCACAAGAAGGTGAACGACCTCGTCAGAGCAGGCAAGGTGAGCCTCCCCATATCCCCCTCCCCATATCCCCCCTCCCCCAGATCCCCCCTCCCCCATATCCCCCCCTCCCCCATATCCCCCCTCCCCCATATCCCCCCTGCCCCATATCCCCCCTCCCCCATATCCCCCATATCCCCCCTCCCCCATATCCCCCCCTCCCCCATATCCCCCCCTCCCCCATATCCCCCTCCCCCATATCCCCCTCCCCATATCCCCCCTCCCCCATATCCCCCCTCCCCCATATCCCCCCTCCCCCATATCCCCCCTCCCCCATATTCCCCCTCCCCCATATCCCCCATATCCCCCCTCCCCCATATCCCCCCCTCCCCCATATCCCCCCTCCCCCATATCCCCCATATCCCCCCTCCCCCATATCCCCCATATCCCCAAGTGAATCCAGCCCTAACCTTAACCTCTGCAATGCACGCGCAACCGATGGCGTGCATTCATATACCTGCCTAACACTGTTGCCTTTTACCCCTGTCCCCCCCCCCCCCCCACAGGAGAAGCGCGCACACAACAATAGCGAGCATGTGAGGACTGGAGGAGGGCCCGCTGATGAGAAGCCACTGACCGTACACGAGGAAAGGGCCCTGGAACTGGCTGGCGGACCTGAGGACCGCGAGGTTGCTGATGCAGAGGTCGGGGGCCCACCAGCAAGTGAGCCACCGACAGCCCGTCCCCATATCCCCCCTCCCCTATATCCCCCTCCCCCGTATCACCTGATCACTGCCTGATGTCTAACCATGCATGCTTCATTGTGTATCGCAGGACCAAACGTCCAGGCACCCATCCCCGCAGAAGCACACCGCCCGCAGGATGCCCCTCGGAGACCACAGGAGACGGAGAGACCCGCACCCTCCAGCATGCGACGCCCGCAGGATGCCCCTCGGAGACCACGGGAGACGGAGAGACCCGGACCCTCCAGCATGCGACGCCCGCAGGATGCCCCTCGGAGACCACGGGAGACGGAGAGACCCGGACCCTCCAGCATGCGACGCCCGCAGGATGCCCCTCGCACACCACGGGAGACGGAGAGACCCGGACCCTCCAGCATGCGACGCCCGCAGGATGCCCCTCGCACACCACGGGAGACGGAGAGACCTGGAGCAACAGGGAGATGACACCCCCGTCACGTGCGGGAGTGACCACCCAGCGGTGAGGGGGGCAGCCACAGGCCCCCGTCACATCCGAGCCAGGACACCACCATCCCGGACACCACTACCCAGGACACCACTACCCAGGACACCACTACCCAGGACACCCCTACCCGGGACAGCACTACCCAGGACACCCCTACCCGGGACAGCACTACCCAGGACACCCCTACCCGGGAGGACGAAATACCAGACAGTGACTCAGAGTGGATGGGTGGAGACGAACCCCCACCCCAAAGTGCCATGGAGTCAGAGTGGGACGAAGAGCATGACACAACGCCACTGCTGTCACCAACACCCTCCACCATCGCAGAAACACTCACCACGGTTGGGCACTTTAGTGATGAGGCGTCTGGTACACTCACTGGTGCGCACAACACAGCCGTCCCGGTACAGCAGGTGGAGGTAGGAGCAGCAGAGGGACCGGGCGGTCGGAGGGCAGCCCAGGCCAAGCGAACATCTGCCGCCCAGATGGATCCCGGGTTCCTGCAGTTACCACACCCACACATAGATCCGATGCAACCACCGACCCGGAGACGAGCGAAGAGGGTGACGGGCGGCTTGCGGCGGCCGCAGATGGAGGAGTCCACCCGCGTCCAGGAGCTGGGAGTGGTCCCGGTCATGCGTGCCACCCAGGCTGACACCGCACGGGTGGCGTCCGCGGTGGAGGCAATGGTTGCGACGGTGTCAGACATGGGGAACGGTTTGCGAGGCCTGGGGCCTTCCGTGCAGGCGGCGTCTGTTGCCCAGGAAATGGCTGCCCTCTCACAGGAGGCCATGAGCCAGTGCCAGCGCCAGATGGCAGAGGCGCTCAACGCCATAGCCCAGTCTCTGCAGGCCATGGCACAGTCTCAGCAGGCCATGGCCCAGTCTCTGCAGGCCATGGCCCAGTCTCAGCAGGCCATCGCTGAGGGCATCGGCGCCAGTGGCCATGTGCGAGCCGACGTCGCACTGTCACAGACAGGGTTGGCCAACACCCTGGGCTCCATGGCTGCAAACCTGCAGACCCCTGTCAATACCAGCACGGGCCTCCAGGACTGGCAGCGCCAGATGTCGGGGGGGCGTCGGATGGCCAGTCCGTTCGCATCCCCCACCCATGTAGAGGCCTGGGGGCCATCGGGCACCCCGAGGGAGGAGGAGGTGGTGTGGTCCGTCCCGGCTCCCTCTGTAGGGGAGGTCCCGGTACACCGCGACACCTCGGACTCCCCCCCTTCCGTCCCAGGTGCATCGGGTGGGCAACGGGCAGGACAGGCTGGCAGCTCGCCATCCCAGTCGCCCGGGCCGCAGCCTGGCCCAGCTAGGCCAGGACGCTCCAGGAAACGGCCGCCAAAGGGATCCAGTGTCAGAGGGCAGGAATCACAGGAGTCCACCTCCAGTTCTGCTGTACCGTCTGGGGAACCACGTAGACGTAGTCAAAGGGCCCGTAAGGCCAAACAATTAGACACTGAGTAAGTTGGCACGGGTGCAGGGCACAGATGAGTTTTAGGGGCTAGGGCACGTGCATGAACTCCTTTGGTTATTAAAGTCAATGTTACACCTACCGAAGCTGCCTTTGTGCTCTGTCCAAAGTGTGCGGGCGTGTCATGTACGTTGAGCGCAAGTGTGTGTGTGAGGGGTGGTCTTACCTCAGCCCCAGGTGAGTCTGCCCCCTTCCCCATGGGCCGCCATCAACATCCCCCGGGCAGAGGATGGGACCGTGCGCTGCAGTGTCACAGCCGCATGCAGGGATGGTCCAGGTGGATGGTGGTACTGTGGCCATGGGTCAGACATAGTCCAACGATGTAGAGCCAGGAGCTCATCGCAGGGCGGGTTGTCATCATCCTCCATGGCCTGCGATAGACACGCGTCCACCCGCAACTGTGTGAGCCCGGCCTGTTGTGCCGCCGGTGGATCGGCAATGGGGGGGGGGGGTGGTGTGCATGCGGGTAGGGTGGGTGGGGTTGGGGAGGGGGGTGAGGGTGCTGGGTGGGTGGATGGGTGGGGGGTGTGGGTGGTCAGCTGTTGCCATGGTGTGCGGTCTGTGGCCATACTACCCGATTCCCACGCCCATCTAGTCAGTGAAGCGGGCGTCTATCAGTCTGTCCCGTGCCCGCTGGGCCAGCCGGTAACGGTGGACAGCCACCCACCTGTGTCTACCCCGTCTGCCCTGACCATTGCCCCCATCCCCCTCATCTGGGGAGGACTGTGCCTCTTCCTGCTGCTCCTCCACTCCGCCCTCCTCTGCCTGCGGCACATCGCCCCTCTGCTGGGCTATGTTGTGCAGGACGCAGCACACCACAATGATGCGGCCAACCCTATCTGACCGATACTGGAGGGCGCCCCCAGAGAGGTCCAGGCACCTGAAACGCATCTTCAGCACGCCAAAGCACCTCTCGATCACTCCCCTTGTCGCTACATGGGCATCATTGTAGCGGTTCTCCGCCTCATTGCGTGGCCTCCGTATAGGCGTCATCAGCCACGATCGCAATGGGTAGCCCCTGTCGCCCAGCAACCAGCCCCTCAGCCGGGGATGGCGTCCCTCGTACATGCCGGGGATGGATGACCGCGACAACACGAATGAGTCGTGTACACTGCCTGGGTGACGGGCGCAGACGTGCAGGATCATCATGCGGTGGTCACAGACCACCTGTACGTTCATCGAATAGGTCCCCTTCCTATTAGTGAACACGGCCCTGTTATCTGCAGGTGGCCGCACGGCGACGTGCATCCCATCGATCGCGCCCTGGACCATGGGGAACCCGGCCACGGCAGAGAAGCCCACGGCCCGAACATCTTGGCTGGCCCGGTCCACGGGGAAGCGGATGTAGCGGTGCGCCATGGCATATAGGGCATCTGTCACTGCCCGGATGCACCGATGCACCGATGTCTGCGATATGCCGGACAGGTCCCCACTCGGTGCCTGGAATGACCCCGTTGCATAAAAGTTCAGGGCCACCGTAACCTTGACGGACACGGGGAGAGGGTGTCCCCCGCCAGTGCCACGCGGTGACAGGTGTGCCAGCAGGTGGCAGATGTGTGCCACGGTTTCCCGGCTCATCCGGAGTCTCCTCCTGCATTCCCGGTCCGTGAGGTCCTGGTATGACTGCCGGGGCCGGTACACACGGGGCGCCCTCGGGTGTCTCCGTTGCCGTGGGGCCGCGACGTCCTCCTCCCCCTCCTCGTCCTGTCGGTCAGGTGTCCCTCCAGCCTGGGCGGCTGCCGCCTGCCCCTCTGCGGCAGCCTGCGCCGCCTCTCTGGCACGCTCCTCCTCCTCCTCCTCATCCAGGGCAACATAGACATGAGCGGCTGCCACCACGGCGGCCAACATCGCTGGATGATCTGAAAACATGACGGCCTGGTGGGGGGGAGGGGAACGACGACATGTCATCATTGCCCATATCCCCTCCTCTCCCCAGCCAGGTGGCATGGACCGCATGGGTCCAACTGTTGGAGGCTGGCACCTGGCCAGGTGGACCAACTCATTTGCCCTCCCATCACCCTCCTCGGCACGGACCCCCTCCCCAACCTCCACCCCAGCACGGACCCCCTCCCCAACCTCCACCCCAGCACGGACCCCCTCCCCAACCTCCACCCCAGCACGGACGCCCTCCCCAACCTCCACCCCAGCACGGACCCCCTCCCCAACCTCCACCCCAGCACGGACCCCCTCCCCAACCTCCACCCCAGCACGGACCCCCTCCCCAACCTCCACCCCAGCACGGACCCCCCCCAACCGCCAAACTCCACCCCAGCACGGACTCCCCCCCCAACCCCCAACCTCCACCCCGGCACGGAACCCCTCCCCAACCTCCACCCCAGCACGGACCCCCCCCAACCCCCAACCTCCACCCCGGCACGGACCCCCCCCAACCCCCAACCTCCACCCCGGCACGGACCCCCCCAACCCCCAACCTCCACCCCGGCACGGACCCCCCCCAACCCCCAACCTCCACCCCGGCACGGACCCCCCCCAACCCCCAACCTCCACCCCGGCACGGACCCCCCCCAACCCCCAACCTCCACCCCGCCACGGACCCCCTCCCGGCACTCCCCCGGAGCCCAGCCTACTCTAACCACCCCCCCCCCCCCCGCCGCACACACACACACACAAGCCGAGACACACCTCTCCTCACGCAATCAGTCTGCGGCCACGCCATTTCCTGCCCAGAGCCAACCCCCCAGGCCGTCACTCACCTCCTCGCTGGTCGGCGTGAGCCTGGAGCACCGGGTCACGCCGATGAAAAGGAGGTTTGATTCACGTCGACGTGAACGGTCATCACGTCGACGGGACTTCCTCCCATCCGGGAGGGAGAATATCGGCAGGCCGAAAATAGGCTGCCTTGCGCAGACCCGTGACATTCTCCGCGGCAGCGGCGCCATTAACGCCCCGCCGACTTTTCTCCCTTCGGAGACTTCGGCGGGGGCGGGATTCACGGCGGCCAACGGCCATTCTCCGACCCTCTGGGGGGTCGGAGAATGACGCCCCTGAATCGTGTCACGCCGCCCCGATGCCGGGAAGCCATTCACCCGCCCGTGAAAAAACGGGTGGGCGCGCACGGCGCCGTTCCGCACGGAGAATCGGCGCAAACAGCCGTAGCGGCGATCCTCCGGCGGCGCCGCGATGCTCCGGCCTGGATGGGCCGAGCCCGAAAAACTCCGGGCGGGATTCTCCACTCCCGCGCCGCAGTTCCCACGCCGTTGTGAACGCCGTTGAGGTTCACGACGGCGCGAAACGGGCCCTATCCCGACCGATTCATCTACACGCGGCAGGCCTTGTCGTCGCGTAAAGGCCGCATACGTGACGTGGCCGGCGCCGCATAACTGGCGTCATCCGCGCATGCGCGGTTGCCGTCCTCTCTGAGACCGCCCCACAAGAAGATGGCGGACGGATCTTGCGGGGCCGCGGAAGGAAGGAGGTCCTCCTTCAGTGAGGACGGCCCGACGATCGGTGGGCACCGATCGCGGGCCATCCCACATTTGAGGTACCCCCCCAGTGCAGGATACCCCCTCACCCCTCCCCCCCCCGCAGGCCACCCCCCCCCCAGCATTCCCGCGCTGTTCCCGACGGCAGCGACCAGGTGTGGACGGCGCCAGGGGGGATCCCGCCATTTTGGGCTGGCCGCTCGGCCCATCCGGGCCTGAGAATAGCGGGGGTGCCGGAGAATCACCATTTTGGGTGTTTCCGGCGATTCTCCGGCCTGCGGCCCGCGGACCTCGACGGGGCCGTTCCCGCCGCTTGGGAGAATCGAATCGCGGGAGGGCGTCGGACCGGCGTCGCGGGAAATTTTGGCGGCCCAGGCGATTCTCCCAACCTGCGCCGTTCTAATATGCTCTAGGCCGGCGGGACTTCGGGGTTGAAGGGTCCGGGGGGCGGCCTGTGGGGGAGGAGGGGGGTCCAACCCCGGGGAGGCCCTCCGTAGTGACCTGGCCCGCGATCGGGGCCCACCAATCGGCGGGCCGGCCTCTCTGGCTGCGGACCTCTTTTCCCCCGCGCCGGTTGCTCGATCCCTGCGCCATTTGGCGTCGGGGCACGCGAGGGGTGTCGGCCAGTGCGCATGCGCTAGTTGCCGCCTGCCCAACTGCGCATGTGCAGACCCCGCGGCGCTGGGCCGACGCCGGAACCGGCAACTGGAGCGACGTGGGCCACTCCAGCGCCGTGGGCCGCTCCAGCACCGTGGGCCGCTCCAGCGGCGTGGGCCGCTCCAGCACCGTGGGCCGCTCCAGCACCGTGGGCCACTCCAGCACCGTGGGCCGCTCCAGCGGTGTGGGCCGCTCCAGCACCGTGGGCCACTCCAGCACCGTGGGCCGCTCCAGCACCGTGGGCCACTCCAGCACCGTGGGCCGCTCCAGCACCGTGGGCCACTCCAGCACCGTGGGCCGCTCCAGCGGTGTGGGCCGCTCCAGCACCGTGGGCCACTCCAGCACCGTGGGCCACTCCAGCACCGTGGGCCGCTCCAGCACCGTGGGCCGCTCCAGCACCGTGGGCCGCTCCAGCACCGTGGGCCGCTCCAGCACCGTGGGCCGCTCCAGCGGCGTGGGCCGCTCCAGCACCGTGGGCCGCTCCAGCACCGTGGGCCACTCCAGCACCGTGGGCCGCTCCAGCACCGTGGGCCACTCCAGCACCGTGGGCCACTCCAGCGGTGTGGGCCGCTCCAGCACCGTGGGCCGCTCCAGCACCGTGGGCCACTCCAGCACCGTGGGCCGCTCCAGCACCGTGGGCCGCTCCAGCACCATGGGCCGCTCCAGCGGCGTGGGCCGCTCCAGCACCGTGGGCCACTCCAGCACCGTGGGCCGCTCCAGCGGCGTGGGCCGCTCCAGCGGTGTGGGCCGCTCCAGCACCGTGCTGCCCCCCCAGGACCCGAGAGTCGGGGGCGGGATTCTCCACCCCCACGCCGAAGTGGCCGCGCCGTCGTGAACACCGTCGAGGTTCACGACGGCGCGGAACGGCCCCGGTCCCGACCGATTCAGGCCCTGACAATGGGCCAGTATCGGGGCCGCGTCATCTACCCGCGCGAGGCCTTGTCGCCCGCGTCAAAGCGGCGGCGCATAGATGACGCGGCCGGCGCCGCATAACGGACGTCATCCGCGCATGCGTGGTTGCCGTCTTGTCCAAATCCGCCCCGCAAGAAGATGGGGGACGGATCTTGCGGGGCGGCGGAAGGAAGGAGGTCCACCTTCAGAGAGGACGGCCCGACGATCGGTGGGCACCGATCACGGACTACCCCACATTTAAGGTACCCCCCGGTGCAGGATCCCCCTCGCCCCCCCACAGGCCGCCCCCCCCAGCGTTCACGCACCGCCCACGACTGTCGCGACCAGGTGTGGACGGCGTCGGGGGAAACCTGCCGTTTTGGCCTGGCCGCTCGGCCCATCCGGGCCTCATAATCACATGGGTGCCGGAGAATCGCCATTTTCGGTGTCTCCGGCAATTCTCCGGCCTGCAGCCCGCGAAACTCGACCGGGCCGTTCCCGCCACTTGGGAGAATCGCGGGAGGGCGTCGGACCGGCGTCCCCGGAAATTTGCGTAGGAGTGGAGAATCGCGCCCCGGGTCTCGGAACCAGCACCGGAGTAAAGTACTCCCGTTTTGGCGCCGGCACTCTGGCGCTGGACCAGAGAATCGCGGCCATGATGTTTAAGAAGTCAGTGTGGAAATCTGGGCGCACCTTAATGTTAGAAGCTAGGAAAAAGAGGTTAGCGTCTCCAGTCTGGAGAGTTCCCAGTCTCTGTCCAAAGAGGTATGATGTGTACTTTTGGGGAGCAAGCAATAGATAAAGATGACGGAGATATAAATTGGTGAGATATGTCTTTTGCGTTTCAACCAAAAAAAGCTAAATTAAGAATTTGGAAAGGAATCAAATTATATTCTGAATGCATATCTGAAAGAAATTGGGAAGTAGTTGGTTTTATTCAATATAAGGTTAAAAGTTAGTCTGCAGAATTTAATCAACTCATTAAGAGCGGCTGGCAGCTGGAAAAAAAGGAGAGCTGATGTATGTGTTTACTAAAGAATCTGTGAATTTCCTTTGGTGTTTCCAGTTTTTTTTACTTGTTATATTCTGCAAAACTGAGTTTTAAATCAATTGGCAGCTGTAAACTTGATTTTAATTTTCTTTTAAATTGACAAATTCATCTCAACCAAATGAACTAATTTGGCTCCAGGCCGAGTGTATCTTTGTGGTTTGGTTTTCAATCCAGATAAATCGCAAGTCACAGCCAACAATTCTAGCTGTTTCAAGATTTCCAAGATTGCTCTGTCACAACACAGTGACAATGGGGACATAAAGGCTTTCACTTTTGTGGAATGTTTAACTCATTCAGACTTCACTGTTGCCCTTTGAATTAAAGTGTTTTGTGAAGTGTTGCACTTACCTTCCACACCAATTGCCATGGCTGATGATTGTGGTAAACCACTGTTAGTATATTATATGTACTGTTTGCACATTCTCCCCGTGTTTGTGTGGGTTTCGCCCCCACAACCAAAAATGTGCAGGGTAGGTGGATTGGCCACGCTAACTTGCCCCTTAATTGGAAAAAATGAATTGGGTACTGTAAACCGTATAAAAAAAGACATAGGAATTGGGTTTTGAATATATGAATATGTAATTGAATAAGCTTTGAATATTTGATTTGATTTATTGTCACATGTACCGAAGTGCAGTGAAAAGTATTTTTCTGTGGCCAAGGGAATGTACGCAGTACGTACATAGTAGACTAAGAGAATAATCAACAGAGAACATTGACAAATGGTACAGTCCCTTCGGCGCGGGCTGAAGTGGGCCAACCCCTCCGACCTCCACCTAGCCCCCTAGACAGGTGAGAATTCCTCACCTTGGGGGCCTGTTGATGCCAGAGTCGTTTGAGGCATGATCAATTTGACTGGAGGCGAAGTTGAATCCAAACTGAGGCTTTATTAGTATCAGATGTGTGGCCTCCCACAGCAGCTGGCAAAATGGCTGTCAGCTGGAGGACACGCATATTTATAACCTGCTTCCTGGGCGGACCAAGCATGCAGGGGCCACAGGTGAACCTGTAGTGCAGGTTCTACCGTACAACCTCTAATATCAGAACACAGTGGTTTACCACATCGTTGACACTGGTTTATCTGCCGGCGTGGTGACTTCGTCCCCGGAAGGGAGAATCCCGCTGTATAATAAGCTGATGGCTGGTCAGACAAGCCGAGTTTCAGAGGACAATGGGTCTTGATTGAACCAACGTGGATAAACAGGAGTATCCTGCCTTTCCAATTAACCAGTTGGGGTCTGGCTAGGACCATGGCCAGTGGTGGGCGTATACCTATGACTCAATTCTAGCTTCCCAGTATAAAGAAAGGAACTTCGAACAGATCTTGAGCGATAACCTGGGAGTTCTCCAGGCACAACCATCGTAAGAAGAAAGTACGCTGGGTTTCGAAGCCAGAGAAGACACCCACATCGAGTGATCGAAGCCTGCCAACCTCCTTTACTAATTACGGGTAAAACCCAAAGCTGTGAGCCTGAGTCATATTTTCTTGAGCAATAGAATTGTGAATAAAATTGCGTTAAACTGTGAACCTGTTTTGTCCTTTGTTCATCTCGAAAATAAGGGCACCTGGGTAAAACTTTTGAGTAAGTAAACTGGTCGAACGTATCAGAGGTTTTAAAGGTACAACCCCGTGCACTCCCTCTGTACACAATGTGCACATATTCATTTTGTTTTTAAGATTTTTAATTGATGCCAGTTCTATTAATGTATAAATGAGTAAGCGGTTTCTATTACTCATTGTGGAACATTTAGTGTGTATTAAAAATCTTATTCATGGGGTCACGATCAGTGAACAGTCCTGATTTCAATCTTGCCACCCACTAAGATGCAGGAGGGCGATTCATGCAGCCACTCACTAGCCTGGGTATCCTATCACTGGCTGTGCAAGTAACATAGACCAGGACAAGGGTTTTAGCCTCGAATGCGTCAGGGTTGGAATCAGGTGTGGACGTAAGCGGTCTTGGTGATGCATGGGTATGTGGGCAGAAGCTCATTTCGGGGCCAAATGCAACATTCTGAGGTTGCAAACAGCTTGATTTTAGATGGTTGCCAGGGGAAGGAAAGGAAACCGGTTTAGCTCAGCTGGCTGGATGTCTGATTTGTGATGCAGAGCAAGGCCAGCAGCGCGGGTTCAATCCCCGTACCGGCTGAGGTTAGTCATGAAGGCTCTGCCTTCTCAACCTTCCCTCTCGCCTGAGGTGTGGTGATCCTCAGGTTAAATCACCACCAGTCAGCTCTCCCCCTCAAAGGGCAAAGCAGCCGACGGCCATTCAGGACTATGGCGACTTTACTTACTGTGGGCAGCATGGTAGCACAGTGGGTAGGTAGCTTGTTGCTTCGCAGCTCCAGGGTCGATTCCTGGCTTGGGTCACTGTCTGTGCGGAGTCTGCACGTTCTCCATGTGCCTGCGTGGGTTTCCTCCAGGTGCTCCGGTTTCCCCCCACAAGTCCTGAAAGATGTGCTTGTTAGGTAATTTGGACATTCTGAATCCTCGCTCAGTGTACCCGAACAGGTGCCGGAATGTGGTGACTAGGGGCTTTTCACAGTAACTTCATCACAGTGTTGATGTCAGCCTACTTGTGGCAATAAAGATTTTTTTTTGTTGAATTAAAGCGGTACTCAGGGTGCAGGGGTTTATGGCAGGGGGTCAGGGAGAGAAGGTCTGTGTCACAGTTGTCCACCTGAGAGAGTGGACAGGGTGTGGCAAGTAGCCGATTACTTCACCCGCCTCTCTAATCTAATCTTAAATGTTGACAGTTTGTGCCTCACCCACAAGTCCTGGTATCAGAGCCTGGCGGCTACTCTCTGGGTGAGCCATGTGTCTCCTGCCTCTGTGCTGAAGCATAAAATGATATAGGAAGCAGAGGAGACAGCAGAGAAGAAGGCCAGTCTGCCCATCGTGCTGGTACCGGCTTTTGGGGAGAGCTATGAGATTAGTCCCACTCACTCTTTTCCCCTGAAGCCTTTGCTAGTCAAATATTTATCCAAAGCTCTTTCTGTCTCTGCACCTTTAAGGCAGTGCAATCCAGATCAGAACAGGCTGCGTAAATAATGCGTCTCAGCAGCTTTTTTTTTGTGTCTCACATTTTAATCGAGACCCTCCCCCCCCTCCCCCCCACCGCGCAAAAAAAAATACTGCAAACCTGACCCATTCTTACCAACGAGTGCAATGTCCCAATTAAACATTTTTCAAATCTTTGCTATTTGTATCTCCCCATCTCCAGGCTGGACTCAAAATGTCAACTTCGGGGACAAGAACCGAAAGTTGTTGCCCTCATGTTCGAGGCTGTATTTGTCCCACAAAAGAACTTTGCCGGAGGCAGCCAGTTGCAGAACCAGTTTCGAGTGAGGAAATGTGATGCCCTGTCCCTCACTTGAAGCGTCAGCAGAAAGGAATCATGTTCCTTTAAAGAGGAGGATGGTTGTGACACATCAGCAGCGGAAAAGGGGGAGGAGGGTGGATCCTCAAGGCAGGCAGGTGCCGCCGAGGTGAAGCGCAGAAAGCGATTCTCACACAGCCAGCTGGGCTTTGTTGTGTGAGCTCCTGTTTTTGATGAGAAGCTCAGGAAGGCTCTCAGGGATGGAGGAAGCCATCGTCATGGCACAACACAACTGCTCCAAGGGTGAGTGCAGACCCTGTGGTCAGATCAGCCAGTGTTCCGGGGGGGGGGGGGGGGGACAGGCAAGTTTTGCAAAGTTTGGAAGGTGGAGTGTCGCTTTTGGAAAATTCTACATTCTTGAATTTTGGCCAGATCCCTATTTGGAACTTCCCTGGTTTAATTGTTCGTTTTGCATTGCCAACTGCGTGTAAAGTTGTCCAATTCCAAATTTGTTGGGTTAACGGGCACATGAAGAGGTGTCGATCGCTCGGGGGCCTTGAACAATTGGATCAGAACTTCTTGTCTGAGTTCTGCTTGGTGTGACAGCTGAACCAGGATGTGCGGGTGTGGGGGGGGAGTGAGATCGGGTGGGTTGGAGGGGTAAATAGGTAAACAGTCCAGGGCTGTGAAAAGGCAAAAGTGCTGAAAGTAACATTCTATAGATCATTGAAATTAGCTCTGTCTATGGGGCAAGGAGGCTCAGAGCCCATTCATTGGATGGACTGAACGCCTGCAGAGGGGTCAGGAAAAGTTTTCCACCCTCGGAGTTAGGATTTGTAAGCATTTTATCTTCTAAGTAGGGTGACCAGAACTGGGCAGGTTCCATGTTGCTCTTGGATTAACAAAGTGTGTGCTCCTGGTTTATTGAAATGTCATGCTAACCCCATACATAATACACATGCCCATCCTGTGACCAGTTCTGGGCACCACACTTTAGCAAGGTTTGTTGAGACCGCATGATAATAATCTTTATTAGTGTCACAAGCAGGCTTACATTAACACTGCAATGAAGTTACTGTGAAAAGCCCCTAGTCGCCACACTCTGGCACCTGTTCAGGTACACAGAGGGAGAATTCAGAATGTCCAATTCGCCTAACCTGCACGTCTTTAAACTGAGAGAAGAAACCGGAGCACCCTGAGTAAACCCCCGCAGACACGGGGAGAACGTGCAGACTCCGCACAGGCAGCAACCCAAGCCGGGAATCGAACCTGGGACCCTGGAGCTGTGAGACAACAGTGCTAACCTCTGTGCCACCGTGCCTCCACGGGGCATACACCGGAGATTTACTAAAATGGTATCTGGGATGAAGGACATTGCTTATGTGGAGAGACTGGAGAAGCTCGGGCTGTTCTCGTTTAAAGTGGAGATGGTTGAGTGTTGATTCGACGGCGATGTTCGAGATCTTGAAGGGTTTTGGCGAATAGATAGAAACTGTTTCCAGTCGCAGGAGACTTGGTGACCAGATTTCAGATGACTGTCAAAGCAAGCAGGGCTGGGAGGAGGGAGGGAATCGCTACCAGTGAGTCCTGGAGCATGCTGCCTGAGAGGGTGGTGGAAGTAGATTCAATAATCGATTTCAAAATGGAATTAGATAAACACTTGGAAAACAAATGTTTCCAAGGCTGTGGGGCAAAGGGCCCGTGCTAGCAGGATGGGTGGAATTTTGCGCGTTGCATTATTCATGATTTATTGAGTGAAGATGATTTAGTGCGAGCTGCACATTTAATGCAGACTGCTCCAAGCTTAAAATGGACTGCTACTGGCTTAGTGGAAGTGGTGGCTAGTTATACAGCAGAGTATAACATTACAAAGAGGCTGGAAAGCTTAAACGTGGGTGGTCAGGTACAAAGATAAATCATAAAGACAGTGAAATGTTCAGGCTCTTCATACAAATCTCTGTCAGCGTTTCTTAATTAATACATACTTGCCCAAATGATTGTTAATTTTGTCCCAGATCATCGTTTCTCAAAGCTTTTCCACTATTGAGGTTGGGCTTGTAGTTGCTGTGTTTATCCTTGTACCCTTTTTTGAACAGGCATGTAGTATTTGCAATTCTTCAGACCCCCTGTATCTAAGAGGATTGGTAAACCATGGGGTGTACTTCCACCATTTCCATCCTTAATTCCCTCATCATCTTCCAATTCATCCCACCCAATCTTGGTGACTTATTGGCATTAGGTACAACCAGCCACTCCCGACACCTACCTGATGCTCGATCAATAACTCCAGAAGTGAGATTGGAAGACAATTGAAGGCTTTATTGGACTAGATGTTTCCCCCAGCAGCGCAGGTACAGAATGCAGCTGCTGGGGAGACACAGGCTCTTATACTCCGCCTTACTGGGCGGAACCAGCAGGCAGGCTTCACCAATGATATTGCTGTCTCAGGTACCTCCCACACCAATGGTCTTACAGCATCAACCTGTGTACCGTAATACCCCTAATACCGACTACCACATTCACCCCCTGTTAAAAAAAAGAGTCCGGCGGGGGTGGTGGTCTTGCGTTATACAGTGGTAGAGGTTGAGGTTATGGTGGTACCCGGTATACATTAGTACAGTGTTTTGCCTCGTTACATGTCGCAACTATTTACAGTATTTATTTACATTCAAAATGAAGCAATTAGTCGGTCGGGGGCCCTGGTCGTCCTCTGCGATCGTCGCAGTTTCGGTGGTGATGCCGGTGCCGGCTCGGGCATCCGTGGCTTCGGCTTCTTCGGCAGTTTCATCACCCCTAGATAGGACCAGTGTGATAACCGATCCACCTGGGAAGTGGGCGGCTGTGGGGTGCGCCGGTGGGAGGGAGGGTGGGATTGGTGGTGGGGGTGTGGGTGGGGACCCAGCGAGCGCCAGGTCCCGCAGGGAGACCATATCCTGTCAGCCGTCGGGGTACGCCACGTAGGCGTATTGAGGGTTAGCGTGAAGGAGGTGGACCCTCTCGACCAATGGGTCCGACTTGTGCACCCGCACGTGTTTGCGGAGCAGGATGGGTCCAGGAGCTGCCAGCCAGGTTGGGAGCGAGGTCCCGGAGGAGGACTTCCTAGGGAAGACAAGGAGACGTTCGTGAGGTGTCTGGTTGGTCGTGGTACACAGCAGTGATCGGATGGAGTGGAGAGCATCCTGAGGACCTCCTGCCAGCGGGAGACTGGGAGATTCCTGGACCATAGGGCCAGTAGGACGGTCTTCCAGACCATTCCGTTCTCCCTCTCTACCTGTCCGTTTCCCCGGGGGTTGTAACTGGTCGTCCTGCTCGAGGCAATGCCCTTGCTGAGCAGGAATTGATGCAGTTCGTCGCTCATAAAGGAGGATCCCCTATCACTATGTATGTAGGCGGGGAAACTGAACAGTGTAAAGATACTGTGGAGGGCTTTTATGACGGTGGCTGTGGTCATTTCGGGCAGGGGATGGCAAATGGGAACCGGGAGTACTCGTCAATCACGTTCAGGAAGTACGTGTTGCAGTCGGTGGAGGGGAGGGGCCCTTTGAAGTCCATACTGAGGCGCTCAAGGGGACGGGAAGCCTTTATCAGGTGTGCTTTCTCTGGCCGGTAGAAGGGCGGCTTGCACTCCGCGCAGATTTGGCAGTTCCTGGTGGCGGTCCTGACCTCAATGGAGTAGGGCAGGTTGCGGGTCTTAATGAAATGGAAGAATCGAGTGACCCCCTGGTGGCAGAGGTCCGCGTGGAGGGCCCGGAGTCGGTCCACTTGTGCATTGGCACATGTGCCGCGGGATAGGGAATCAGGAGGCTCGTTTAGCTTCCCGGGACGATACAAGATCTCATAGTTGTAGGTGGAGAGCTCGATTCTCCACCATAAGATCTTATCGTTCTTTATCTTGCCCCGCTGTGCATTATCGAACATGAAAACAACCGACCGTTGGTCAGTGAGGAGAGTGAATCTCCTGCCGGCCAGGTAATGCCTCCAGTGCCACACAGCTTCTACTATGGCCTGGGCCTCCTTTTCAACTGAGGAATGGCGGATTTATGAAGTGCGGAGGGTGCGTGAGAAGAAGGCCACGGGTCTGCCCGCTTGGTTGAGGGTGGCTGCCAGACCTACGTCGGACGCGTCGCTCTCGACTTGGAAGGGAAGGGATTCATCGATTGGGTGCATCATGGCCTTTGCAATGTCCGCTTTGATGCGGCTGAAGGCCTGGCGGGCCTCTGCCGACAGGGGAAAAACCGTGGATTGAATTAGTGGGCGGGCCTTGTCCGCATAGTTGGGGACCCACTGGGCATAATATGAAAAAAATCCCAGGCAGCGTTTCAGGGCCTTGGAGCAGTGGGGGAGGGGAACTCCATGATGGGGCGCATGCGTTCTTGATCTGGGTCTATAACTCCATCATGCACTATGTAGCCTAGGATGGCTAGACGGTCGGTGCTGAACACGCACTTGTCCTTGTTGTAGGTTAGATTAAGGATTTTTGCGGTATGGAGGAATTTTCGGAGGTTGGTGTCATGGTCCTGCTGGTCGTGGCCGCAGATGGTGACGTTATCGAGGTACGGAAACGTGGCCCGCAAACCTTACCGGTCAACCATTTGGTCCATCTCCTTTTGGAAGACCGAGACTCCATTTGTGACACCGAAGGGAACCCTTAGGAAGTGGTAGAGCCGCTCATCTGCTTCGAATGCAGTGTATTTGCGGTCGCTAGGGCGGATGGGGAGCTGGTGGTAGGTGGATTTTAGATCCAACCTGGACAAGACCTTGTATTGTGCAATCTGATTGATCAGATCAGATATGCGGGAGAGGGTATGCGTCGAGCTGTAGATACCTGTTGATGGTCTGACTATAATCGATGACCATCCTATGCTTCTCCCCGGTCTTTACAACCACTACTTGAGCTCTCCAGGGACTGTTGCTAGCCTCAATAATACCTTCCTTCAGTAACTGCTGGACCTCCGACCTAATGAAGGTCCGGTCCTGGGCACTGTACCGTCTGCTCCTGGTGGCGACGGATTTGCAATCCGGGGTGAGGTTCGCAAAAAGGGAAGGCGGATCAACCTTGAGGGTCGCGAGGCTGTAGACAGTGAGGGGGGTATAGGGCCGCTGAATTTAAAAGTTAAACTCTGGAGGTTACATTGGAAATCTAACCCTAGGAGCGTGGCAGCGCAGAGGTTTTCCTCGGGCGGTGTGTGGTCATCCGAACCGGGGTCCTGAGACTCCAGCCAAGATGGCAGTGCCCACTGGTCGCACATGGCTGGTGGTGTGCAAGATGGCAGCGCCCATCCATCGCACGTGGTCCCCGGGGACAAGATGGTGGCACCCGGGGCCCGCACATGGCTCTGGAACAGGAAGATGGCGGCGCCCACTGGCCGCACGTGGCTCGTGGAGAGGGTTGGGGTGGTGGTCCCGGTTCGCCCCCGGAGACCGCGGCGACCGCCCGGGCCTGGCATACCGCCACAAAATGGCCCTTTTTGCCGCACCCTTTGCAGGTGGAGAAGCGGGCCGGACAGCGCTGCCGGGGGTGCTTGGCTTGCCCTCAAAAATAGCAGCGGGGCCCCCTGGGGTTGCCTGGTAGTCGCACACCACAAGCTTGTGGGGGGATGGGGGATGCATCGGAATCGGCCGCGGGGGGGTTCCACGCTGCCCAAGGGGCCGACGCGCGGTTGGGTACGTAAGTGCGGGCATTTCGGGAGGCCACATCCAGGGAGCTAGCAAGGGCCCGTGCTTCCTTGAGGCCTAGTATCTCTTTTTCTAGCAGCCGCTGGCGGATTTGGGAGGACAGCATACCTGCAACAAATGCGTCCCGGATTAAAAGCTCTGTGTGGTCGCTGGCTGAAACTTGCGGGCAGTCACAGTTCCTACCTAACACCAGGAGCGCATGGTAGAATTCCTCCAGCGATTCCCCGGGGATTTGTCGCCTCGTCGCTAGCAGATGTCTGCCATAGACCTGGTTTACTGGGCGAATATAGTGTCCTTTCAGCAGGGTCATTGCGGCCTCAAAATCGTCCGCATCCTCGATGAGGGTGTAGATCTCTGGGCTCACCCTCGAGTGGAGAACTTGCAGTTTCTAGTCCTCCGTAGGTTCAGTCGTGGCCGAACTGAGGTACCCTTTGAAGCATGCCAGCCAGCGTTTGAAGGTTGCCGCTGAGTTTGGCACGTGGGGGCTGAGTTGCAGATACTCTGGCTTGATTCGGAGCTCCATTCTTTAAAATCTAGTCCAATAAATTGATGCTCGATCAATGACTCCAGAGCGAGATTAGATGACAATTGAAGGCTTTATTGTACTAGATGTTCCCCCCAGCAGCGCAGGTACAGAATGCAGCTGCTGGGGAGACACAGGCTCTTATACTCCGCCTTACTGGGCGGAACCAGCAGGCAGGCTTCACCAATGATATTGCTGTCTCAGGTACCTCCCACACCAATGGTCTTACAGCAGCGACCTGGGTACCCTAATACCCCTAATACCGACTACCACACTACCCTTTATCAATTTTCAGCCCACCCAGCACCTGAATTGTCTCCCCCTTCACTGTGACATTGGCAGCATCTTCATCCTTGATTTGCTCCTGGTTTAACGGATTTGAGCAATAAATTGTCAGAAGGAAAGGCTTGCATTCTTAAAATGCGGGTTTCCATGACCTCCGGATATCTCAAAGCACTTGACAGCCAGCGAGATACTGTTTGAAGTTCAGCCACCACTGAGTGAGATGTAGCAGCCAATCTGCACACTGCATTGTGATATATGGTGAAAAGCTGGAAATGGTGTAGATCCAATGAAATTTGGGGCGGAGGAGGGGGTGAGGGTGTACAGGTTAACAGCTTGGATTGGATTGGATTGGATTTGTTTATTGTCACGTGTACCGAGGTACAGTGAAAAGTATTTTTCTGCGAGCAGCTCAACAGATTAAATACATGGGAAGAAAAGGGAATAAAAGAAAATACATAATAGGGCAACACAACATATACAATGTAACTACATAAGCACTGGCATCGGATGAAGCATACAGGGTGTAGAGTTAATAAGGTGAGTCCATAAGAGGGTCATTTAGGAGTCTGGTAACAGTGGGGAAGAAGCTGTTTTTGAGTCTGTTCGCGCGTGTTCTCAGACTTCTGTATCTCCTGCCCGATGGAAGAAGTTGGAAGAGTGAGTAAGCCGGGTGGGAGGGGTCTGTGATTATACTGCCCGCTTTCCCCAGGCAGCGGGAGGTGTAGATGGAGTCAATGGATGGGAGGCAGGTTCGTGTGATGGACTGGGCGGTGTTCACGACTCTCTGAAGTTTCTTGCGGTCCTGGGCCGAGCAGTTGCCATACCAGGCTGTGATGCAGCCAGATAGGTTGCTTTTTATGGTGCATCTGTAAAAGTTGGTATGGGTTAATGTGGACATGCCAAATTTCCTTAGTTTCCTGAGGAAGTATAGGCGCTGTTGTGCTTTCTTGGTGGCAGCGTCAACGTGGGTGGACCAGGACAGATTTTTGGAGATGTGCACCCCTAGGAATTTGAAACTGCTAACCATCTCCACCTCAGCCCCGTTGATGCTGACAGGGGTGTGTACAGTACTTTGCTTCCTGAAGTCAATGACCAGCTCTTTAGTTTTGCTGGCATGGAGGGAGAGATTGTTGTCGCTGCACCACTCCACTAGGTTCTCTATCTCCCTCCTGTATTCTGACCCGTCATTATTCGAGATCCGGCCCACTATGGTCTATCGTCAGCAAACTTGTAGATGGAGTTGGAACCAAGCTTTGCCACGCAGTCGTGTGTGTACAGGGAGTAGAGTCGGGGGCTAAGTACGCAGCCTTGCGGGGCCCCGGTATCGAGAACTATTGTGGAGGAGGTGATTGTGGTCTGTTGATCAGAAAATCGAGGATCCAGGTGCAGAGTGGAGAGCCAAGTCCTAGATTTTGGAGCTTTGATAGGAGCTTGGCTGGGATTATGGTGTTGAAGGCAGAGCTGTAGTCAATAAATAGGAGTCTAATGTAGGAGTCCTTGTTGTCGCGATGAGTGTAGGGCCAGGGAAATGGCGTCTGCTGTGGACCGGATGTGACGGTATGCGAATTGCAGTGGATCAAGGAGTTCTGGGAGTATGGAGGTGATGCGCTTCATAGAATCATTGAATTTACAGTGCAGAAGGAGGCCATTCGGCCCATCGAGTCTGCACCAGCTCTTACAAAGAGCACCCTACTGAAGCCCACGTATCTACCCTATCCCCGTAACCCAGTAACCCCCACTTACATTTTTTTTGGACACTAAGGGCAATTTAGCATGGTCAATCCACCTAACCCGCACATCTTTGGACTGTGGGAGGAAACCGGAGCACCCGGAGGAAACCCACGCACTCACGGGGAGAACGTGCAGAGTCCGCACAGACAGTGACCCAAGCCGGGAATTGAACCTGGGACCTGGAGCTGTGAAGCAACTGTGCTAACCACTATGCTACTGTGCTGCCCACTTGATCAACCTCTCGAAGCACTTCATTACAACTGAAGTCAGGGCCACCGGTCGGTAGTCATTGAGGCACGTTGCCTGGTTCTTCTTTGGTACCGGTATGATGGTGGTCTTCTTGAAGCAGGTGGGGACCTCGGACTGGAGTAAGGACAGGTTAAAGATGTCCGCAAACACTTTTACCAGCTGGTCCGTGCAGGCTCTGAGTGCACGACCAGGGGTCCCGTCCGGGCCCGTCGCCTTCCGAGGGTTCACTTTTAGGAAGGCCGATCTGACTTTGGAAGCTGTGATGGTGGGTATGGGTGAGCTATGGGCTGCTGGGGCACTCGACAGAGGATTGTTGGTTACCTGCACGAACCGAGCATAGAATGCATTGAGTTCATCGGGGAGGGGTGCGCTGCTGCCGGAGATACTGCTCGGCTTCGCATTGTAGCCCGTTATGTTATTTAGCCCTTGCCACAACCGCCGAGAGTCTGTCTGTGACTCTAGCTTGGTTTGATATTCTCACTTGGCATCTCGGGTGGCTTTGCGGAGGTCGTACCTGGATTTCTTGTAAATCTCCGGCCCCATTTAAAAGTCACGAACAGCCAGAGAAAATAATCAGACTGGTCAATGGAAAGCTGGCCATTGCACCTAGAGGCTAGTATACAAGGGGATAGAAGTCTCAATAGTGTAAATTCGCCTAAATGTTGAGGGAAACTGCATCAGCAGAAACCAAAAGAATTGAGTTGGAGAAGGGTGGGTGCATAGGGGGGGCCGGCGGTGGGGGGGGGGGGGGGGGGGGGGGCGGTGCGGGGGGTGTTGGTAATCCTTAAAAATAAGGAAGAAGTGTGAATGAAGCCCTCTTGGATTCTGCTTTCTCAACCACACTCTGCTCTCTCTACAGGATCTTATGTGACATTGGTGTGCCCTTCGACTTCCTGTGAGGCGTTGTGTCAGATTATCCATGTGAAGGATCTAGCCGGCTCCTCCCTGAATGAATCGCTGGCACAGGATCCAACGGGGCAATCTCTTGATTTCTACATTGGTCTGGCCCTGGCCATTTTCTCCAGCTGCCTCATCGGTATCAGTGTCATTCTCAAGAAGAAAGGGCTGCTGCGTTTGGCCCAAATAGGTGGCACCAGAGCAGGTAAGGGGTTTGTTGTAGTTCTCACTCCGCCCCTCTTTAGATCCCGGGACTGATGGAGGAAGCCCCTCTCACTTTCGTTAATTGGGCCATTCCCCCATCAATCGGCCCACGTGGGCTTTGTGTTCTTGCCTTGCCGAAACCATAAAAGAGAGAACTTGCATTTGTACAACATCAATCACCATGTCATTGAGTCCCAAAGTGTTTCAGTAAAATTATGTAGACTTTATGAAGTGCTTTTCTAAAGCAGGAAATGCAGCAGTCCATTGATAAATTACCATAACTGAGTCATTTTATTTGAGGAATAAATATTGATCCTAAACACCAGGGAGAACCCCCCTTCAACACAGTGGCATCTTTCGCATCCATTTGACAAATTGAGGCAATCTGCCCGAAAGTATCATCCAAAAGGTGACCCCCTTGGACAGTGCAACACTCTGGAGTGTCAGAGTAGATTATTGGCTCAAGTGCCGTATAGGAGGCTGTTAAACAGAGCCCATGGTGTTAAAGGTGGATAGAGGATTGGCTGACTGGTAGAAGGCAGAGAGTGGGGGTAAGATGGCAGCCGATGACTAGTGGTGGGCCTCAGGGGTCGTTGTTGGGACCACAACTTTTCACAAGATACATGAACGATCTGAAAAAAGGAACTGAGGGCATTGTTTGCAGATGATATAAAGATCTGTAGTGGGACAGGTCGTATTGATGAAGCAGGGGGGCTGCAGAAGGACTTGGATAGGCTAGGAGAGTGGGGAAAGAAGTGGCAAATGGAATACAACGGGGAAAAGTGTGAGGTTATGCACTTTGGTAGGAAGAATAGAGGCATAGACTATTTTCTAAATGGGGAAATGCTTCGGAAAGCAGAAGCACAAAGGGACTTGGGAGTCTGAGTTCAAAATTCTCTTAAGGTTAATGTGCAGGTTCAGTCGACAGTTAGGAAAACAATTGCAATGTTATCATTCATGTCAAGAGGGCTAGAATACAAGACCAGGGATGTACTTCTGAGGCTCTATAAGGCTCTGGTCAGACCCCAGTATTGTGAGCTGTTTTGGGCCCCATATCTAAAGAAGGATGTGCTGGCCTTGGAAAGGGTCCAGAGGAGGTTCACAAGAATGATCCCTGGAATGAAGAGCTTGTCATCTGAGGAGCGCTTGAGGACTCTGGGTCTGTATTCGTTGGAGTTTAGAAGGATGAGGGGGGATCTTATTGAAACTTACAGGATACTGAGAGGCCTAGATAGAGTGGACGTGGAGAGGATGTTTCCACTTGTAGAAAAAACTAGAACCTGAGGCCACAGCTTTAGACTGAAGGGACAATCCTTTAAAACAGAGATGAGGAGGAATTTCTTCAGCCAGAGGGTGGTGAATCTGTGGAACGTTTTACCGCAGAAGGCTGTGGAGGCCAAATCACTGAGTGTTTTTAAGACAGAGTTGGATAGGTTTCTTAATTGATAAGGAGATAAAAGGTTATGGGGAGAAGGCAGGTGAATTGGGGATATGAAAATGTCCGCCATGATTGAATAGCGGAGCAGACTCGATGGGCCGAATGGCCTGATTCTACTCCTATGTCTTATGTCCTCAAGAGTGACCCTGAGGAATAATGCTGCTCACTGAGGGATGGGGGTAGGTCTGTGATCACCTCCACCCGGCAATATTTACACTTGCTCCTTTGCTCTGGGAGGTTCCACTATGTGACCTTCTGTCCCCACACACTCGCTATTGGTTGCCTCCCCTCAGCCAAATGGAAAGTGAACTGACTCCGCTTTACTTAACTCGGGGCGGGACGGTGGTGCAGTGGGTTAGCACTGCTGCCTCTCGGTGCCGAGGACCCGGGTTCGATCCCGGCCCCAAATCACTGTGGAGTTTGAACGTTCTCCCTGTGTCTCCGTGGGTCTCACCCCCACAACCCAAAGATGTGCAGGGTAGGTGAATTGGCCACACTAAACTGCCCCTTAATTGGAAAATAAAGAATTGGGTAATCTAAATTTATTGAAACAAATACTCAACTCAGTGATTCCTCACTGACTGCCAGTCACTGTCATTGGTTTCCCCTCTCAAATGGACGTCTCTGATACCAGTCTTCAGCCAATTTGAATCACACCACATGATATCATGAATGGCTGAAGGCACCGGACATAGCAAAGGCTGTGCGCCCAGGGTACACTGCTCCAGAACTAGCTGCAATCCCAGCCACGCTGTTCCAGTACAGCTACAACACGGGTATCATTCTGACATAGTGGAAAATTGCAGGACAGATCCATTCCTACCAATTGCCACACCATCAGTCTACTTTCCATCATCAGCAAAGTTGAAGGTGGCATCGGCGATGCTATCAAGCATCTACATTCACTGGGAACCTGCTCAGCAATGCTGATGTTGGATTCTGCCAGGACCACCTGGACCTCATTGCAGCCTTGGTTCAAAATTGGACAAAAGAGCTGAACTGCAGAAGTGAAGTGAGTGTGATTGCCCCTGACATCAATGCAGCATTTGACCCAAATACGACATGAAGGAGCCCAGCGAAATTGAAGTTAATAGGAATTGGAGAGTAGTCGCCATTAACAAAAAAAGGAATGGGTGTGGTTGTTGGAGGCCAATCATCTTACCCCCTTGGGGCATCACTGCAGGAGTTGGTCCAGCCATCTTCAGCTGCTTCAGAACTGATCGCTCCAACGTGAGGCCAGAAGTGGGGATGTTCGCTGATGACTGCAGACTGTTCAGTTCCATTTGAACCTCCTCAGTTAATAAAGTAGTCCGTGCCTGCGTGCAGGCAGCAAGGTCCGGATAACACTCAGCCTTGGCCTGAGACGTAACAATTAGCATGCACGCCACACAAGTGCCAGACAATGCCCATTGTTACGAATTCAATCAATTGTGTCCCTGGGTGTTAAATTAACGGTCTATGGAAATTGTAACATGTAAGGTACAGGATGTTCCAATACTGGTTATAATGGTTCCTGCTGAGTAACAAGGGTGGGACTCTCCTGAGTGTTTTGATAGGTCCCCAGATCAGTTCAAGGGTCAGCGAACAACAATTGGTGGTCTGTCTGTGGGAGAGTGAGGAGCAGAAGGAAGAAACACCAGAGGGACAATGTTAAAGCTTCCGAGTGGGAGTAACATTTGGAGAGGATTCCTAGGAGAGATCTTCGAATGTGAAGGTGGGAATCCTGTTTCACCAGATTGTTGGACATGATGTTTACTGACATCTGGGCGGGCTTTTGAGAAATCCATGGACTCTGTCTTGGTTGCATCTGTCATTTACTCTGTAGTGTGGTGTGTCTGACCACAGTTCACCTGTTAATTCACATGTACCCCATACTTATCCTGAATGTTAGAGTAGGAAATACCTATTGTATATTGTTTTATCTTTCTGAACTTGTATAATAAATTTTGTTTTCAGTTTGTTCAAAACATGTGGAATCTTGAGGCTTTACTCCAAAAGCAGGTGGCTTGAATCAGAACTTTTATCTACTTTAAACTAAACGTTATTGGTCCCTAATCGGATCGTTCCCCCCATGGCCTGGTGTGTGGCCAAGGATTGTAACACCGTCACCGACAAGAGAGAATCTAACCCCCCCCCCCCCCTCCCCCCGGATAGCCAATGGCATTGCCATTGCCAAATACCCCACCATCAACATCCTGGGGTTACCATTGAACAGAAACCTAACTGGATCAGTCACATAAATACTGCGGCTATAGTAGCAGGCCAGAGGCTGGCATTTCTATGGTGAGCCAGCTCATGGCTCCCCACAGTGTTTCCGCTATTTGCAATGCACAAGTCAGGAATGCTATGGAATACTCTACATGTCTGGATGGGTGAGGCTCCAACACTCAGGGAGTTACAAACCATCCAGGACGAAGCGGCCTTGCCTAATTGGCATCCTATCCTTCACCTTAACAATTCACTTCCCCACCACTGGCTGCAGTGTGTATCATCTAAAAGGTGCACTGCAGCAATCTGTCCACGTTTCTTCAACAGTACCTCCCAAACGCCCATCCTCTATCACCTGGAAGGCCAAGGCAGCAGAAACATCGGAAAAGCAACACCCCAGCATTAAGTTGCCCGCTCACGTCGCACACCATCTTGACTTGGATCTGTGTCGCCATTCTTTCAATGTCGCTAGATGCAAGATTTGGAATTCCCTTCCTAATGCCACACGGACTGCAGGGGTCCAAGAAGTTGGCTCACCACCACGCTCCCGAGGGCAATTAGGAATGACGGCCTAGTCAATGTTACCCAAATTCAATGAATGAATTTTTTTCCAAGTCCTTCCTCCATATCTCTTTTTTTTTTAAATAAATGAAAGCGTGTACAAAAAACTGACAAAAACACCCCAGAGTTTTTTTTTCTGAGATGTGTCCTGGAGACTAATCTGTAATTCCAGAGTTATCATGAAATGGTACATCACAGAACTCGCCCATTTTTGGAAAATTCTTGGTAGTTTTTTTCCTGAAAAAGAAAGAACTATAGCACCTTTCGCTACCTCCGAATATTCCAAAGCAGTGTAGCCAATATTGTAATGCAGGGAAACTCTGAGACCAATGTGTGCACAACAAGCTCCCGCAATCAGCAATGACCAGATTAGCTGTTTTTATTGATGTTGATCCCGGGATAAATATTAGCAGAATCCAGGCTTTTCTTGGTGAAGATAAGGCTCTCTCTAGATTGCATTTTTCTCAGATACAGGAACTGCAGTTGTGTAAACATTGTGCCTTAGTTTTGTGTTTGTCCTTGTTGTCTGTTCTAGGGGACGGTGGCCATGGTTACCTGAAGGATTGGATGTGGTGGGCTGGCCTTCTAACAAGTAAGTAACAAACCTGCAGAACGGGTGAAGGCTGTATCAGTGTTTGCTGAAATAAGAGACAGTCATATTGTTGGAGAACGTGCCCCAGTGTGTAATTAGGAGCTGTTCAGCTTATTATTCCACTAACTCTTAGGTATTATTGCTCGAATGTAAACATGTACAAACACTTCATGTTATATTTTCACGCAGAAGAGGAGATGCGATGGAATGGCCCAAATCGTCAGGTCTCTAGATCGTCAGATACGTGCCCCAAGACATTCATTGGGACCCTGTGGAAGCCCTGACACCCTGCCCTCTGTGGAAATTACCTGGGAAGTTTCAACTTCCGCGAGGCAATCCCCCTGTTCCCAGGACCCCTTCCATGAGTGTCTCTGACTCAGTTGGAGTCAATGACCTTGGACAGTTACCCAGGAAATGTTTGTACAGAAGAAAATCCTCGCCTAACTCCTCTGTAACTTCAGAATAGAACTCCAACCATGCACATTGACCTCCCCCACCCCTCCCCCACCATCACCCAACTACCCCTGGGTCCCCAACTAAGCACCCAACCAAATTCCCTGACGACCCGACTATCCCCTAATCAGACTGTAACCACCACCACGTGACCTGAGCTGACCCACTGCCAACCTGGCTACCCTACCCGACCCGGCAACCAACCCATGCCACCTCACCCACCCAGCCCCCTTAACCAACTCACCCAATAGGCTGCCTTGCCCATTCACTGATTCATCCATTCAGTGACATTCGTATTGGACCTTTAAACTTAACATTTGGCAGCCATAAAAAGGCACCGTATCCTGTCATCCCCCCCCCCCCCCCCCCCCCCCCCCCCCCCCCCCCCCCCGCGCAAAAGCACTGCGAAGGAGCTCTTAAAGGGACACTGTGCTCTGTATTTCTGGTAAAGCCGTAATCAGAAGGTCTGGCAAGAAATGCGCGGCAGCGTCGCGGTAAAATGTTCCAGCGGAGCGGCAATCCAATGACTGCCTCGCCTTGCAAGAAATCATGTTGTGAATTGTTAAAATCTGAAATTGGCTGCCTGAAAGGGTGGTGAAAGCAGATTCAAGAGCAACTTTAAAAATAGAATTGGAAAAAGACTGGAAGCCAAAAACATTTAAGGGTTGTGTGGAAACAGTAGATGAATGGGGGTAATTGGAAAGCTTTTCCAAAGAGCTAGCACAGGTACAATTAGCCAAATGGTCTCCCGTGCTACATGATTATCTGAGGATTTCCGTGAAAGATTTTTCATTGAATCCACTTCAGCTCCTGTGATCTATTCACCTGAGATCGCACAGTTGTTCAGCAAACCCACTGGTCACAATGCGAAGACTCGCTTCTGCGATATCCTCTCATTCCATGGCCAGTACAGATATGTTTTCTGTCGTCTTCCTTCAAACTTGCGAACACTTCAGCAGCCTATGTAGATGTCCTGCTCTCTCTCCAGTCCCACTTTGTGTGGCTGCACGCCACCCTTCCATTTTTTTTTGTTGCTTTCTCCTAATATTATCCTTCACTTCTCTTGCCAAATTCAACTCAAGACTTCTCTTGCTCGCTTTGCCACTTTTACACCCTGGCATTCCTCCTCATGTTAATTCTGTAGCATTTTCCTGCATGGCTTGAATCCAGCAGGGGCACTACGGGACAAATGTCCTCCTCCTGTGCAATGTCGTTGTTTTTATTCTTTTGAGTTTTTGGGAAAAAACTGTTTATTCCTACTCTTTGATTTTCTCTGCCAACCAGTTTTCCATTGAGTTCAACCAGGCTTTGCTTTGCCTGGGTGCAGAGTGACCTGTTGCATTCGGAATTGGCTCCAAAAAGGACTGAATGGTTCCTCCACCCACCTGACCATGCTCACAGCTGCCAGGATCACTCTGACAAAGCTTCCCAGGCGTGCAAAGTTGGCCTAATGCAGAATTAATTTGGTGATTTTTTTTTTGTTTGGCTTTTTTCAAACCTCACCAAGCTTCTTAACCTCCTACTCAAAATCTGAAAGCCATGCCCACCTTTGAGGTGCATAGGAACATAGAAAACCAGAGCAGTAGGAGGCCATTCGACCCTTTGCATCTGCTCCGCCACTGAATATGATCGTGGCTGATCATTCAACTCAATAGCCTGTTCCTGCTTTCCCCTCATATCCTTTTGATCGCTTTAGCTCCAAGAGATGTATGTCACTCCTTCTTGAAAACGTGCAATGATTTGGCCCCAACTGCTTCCAGTGGTAGTAAATTCCACAGACTCACCACCTCTCTGGGTGAAGAGATTTCTCCTCCTCTCTAAATGGTTACCCCGTATCCTCAAATTGTGAACCCCTGGTTCTGGACTCCCCCGCCATCAGGAACATCCTTCCTGCATCTACCCTGTCTAGTCCTGTTGGAATTTTACAGATTTCTAGGAGATCCCCCCTCATTCTTCTGGACTCCACTGAATATAATCCGGACTGATTCAATCTCTCTTCATACATCAGTCCTGCCATCTCAGGAATCAGCCTGGTAAAACTTCGCTGCACTCCTATGGCAAGAACACCCGTCCTCAGATAAGGAGAGCAAAACTGCGCACACTATTCCAGGTGTGGTCTCACCAAGGCCCTGTATAATTGCAGCAAGACATCCCTGCTCCTGTACTTGAATCCCCGCGCTATGAAGGCCTTCTTTATTTGTCTTCTTTACCACCTGCTGCACCTGCATTTTTACTTTCAGCGACTAGTATACAAGGACACCCAGGTCTCTTTGCGCAATCCCCTCTCTCAATCCACAGCCATTCAGATAATAATCTGTCTCCTTGTTTTTGCTACCAAAGTGGATTACCTCACACTTATTCACATTATACCTCATCTGCCATTCATTTGCCACTCAAATTGACCAAATCATCCTGAAGGATCTCTGCAGTCTCCTCACAGTTCACCATTCCAGCTTTGTCATCTGCAAATCTGGAGATATTACATTTAATTTCCTCATCTAAATCATTGATATATATTACGATCCCTGCGGTACCCCACTAGTCACTGCCTGCCATTTGGGAAAAAACTGTTTATTCCTACTCTTTGATTTTCTCTGCCAACCAGTTTTCCATCTATCTCAATACATTACCCCTATCCCACGTTCTTGAATTTTACACGCTAATCTCTAATGTAGGATTTTGTCGAAAGCCTTCTGAAAGTTCAAATAAACCACATCCTCTGTCTCCACCTCGTCAACTCTACTAGTTATATTTTCAAAGAATTCCAAAAGATTTGTCAAGCTTGATTTCCCATTCGTAAATCCATATTGATTCTGTCCATCGTGCCACTTCTCCAAGTGCTCAGCCATTAAATCTTTTACAATGGACTCTCGCATTTTCCCCACTCCCAATGTCGTCGGACTGACTGGTCTATAATTTCCTGTTTTCTCTCTACTTCCCTTTTTAAATAGTGGGGTGACATTCCCTACCCTCCAATCTACAGGGACTGTTGCAGAGTGTATAGAATCTTGGAAAATGACCACCAATGCATCCACTATTTCTAGGGCCACTTCCTTAAATACCTTGGGGTGTAGGTTATCAGGCCCTGAGGATTTATCGACCTTCAATCCCATCAATTTCCCCAACATCATTTCCCTACTAATACTGATTTACTTCAGTTCCTCCAGCTCACTAAACCCTGTGTTTCCCAACATTTCTGATATATTATTTGTGTCCTCCCTTGCGAAGATAGAAACAAAGAATGTATTTAATTGATCAGCCATTTCTTTGTTTCCCCCATTATAAATTCCCCTATTTCTGACTGTAAGGGACCTCCATTTGTCTTCATCAATCCTTTTCCCTTCACATACCTATAGAAGGTTTACAATTAGTATTTATGTTCTCTGCAAGCTTACTCTCATACTCTATTTTCCACTTCTTAATCAAACCTTTTGTCCTACTTTGCCAAATTCTAAACTGCTCCCAATCCTCATGTCTGCTGTTTTTCTGGCCAATTTGTATGCCTCTTCCTTGGATCTAATAATGAGCTGGATTCTACGGTTCCCCAGCCGTGTATTTCTCGGTGGTGTGCCGTTTACTGGCGGCAGGATTCTATATTCCCGCTGCTTGTCAATGGGATTTCCCATTGAAGTCACCCCACACCACCGGGAAACCCATGGGCAGGGGTACGCTGCAGGTGGGAAATGTGAATCAGAACAGCTGGAGAATTCTGGCCACTATCTCTAATTTCTCTGGGAAGCCATGGTTTGGCCACCTTTCCCGTTTCATTTTCACGCCAGACAGAACTGATAAATTGTTGCAGTTCACCCATGCACCTTTGAATGTTTGTCATTGGCCATCCACCGTCATTCCTTCAAGTAACGAGGTAGTATGGGCTGAGGTTAGAAACAGGAAAGGAGAGGTCACCCTGTTGGGAGTTTTCTATAGGCCTCCAAATAGTTCTAGGGATGTAGAGGAAAGGATGGCGAAGATGATTCTGGATAAGAGCGAAAGTAACAGGGTAGTTATTATGGGAGACTTTAACTTTCCAAATATTGACTGGAAAAGATATAGTTCGAGTACATTAGATGGGTCGTTTTTTGTACAATGTGTGCAGGAGGGTTTCCTGACACAATATGTTGACAGGCCAACAAGAGGCGAGGCCACTTTGGATTTGGTTTTGGGTAATGAACCAGGCCAGGTGTTAGATTTGGAGGTAGGTGAGCACTTTGGGGACAGTGACCACAATTCGGTGATGTTTGCGTTAATGATGGAAAGGGATAAGTATACCCCGCAGGGCAAGAGTTATAGCTGGGGGAAGGGCAATTATGATGCCATTAGACATGACTTGGGGGGGATAGGTTGGAGAAGTAGGCTGCAAGTGTTGGGCACACTGGATATGTGGAGTTTGTTCAAGGAACAGCTACTGCGTGTTCTTGATAAGTACGTACCGGTCAGGCAGGGAGGAAGGCGTCGAGCGAGGGAACCGTGGTTTACCAAAGAAGTGGAATCTCTTGTTAAGAGGAAGAGGGAGGCCTATGTGAAGATGAGGTGTGAAGTTTCAGTTGGGGCGCTTGATAGTTACAAGGTAGCGAGGAAGGATCTAAAGAGAGAGCTAAGACGAGCAAGGAGGGCACATGAGAAGTATTTGGCAGGTAGGATCAAGGAAAACCCAAAAGCTTTCTATAGGTATGTCAGGAATAAAAGAATGACTAGGGTAAGAGTAGGGCCAGTCAAGGACAGGAATGGGAAGTTGTGTGTGGAGTCTAAAGAGATAGGCGAGATACTAAATGAATATTTTTCGTCAGTATTCACTCAGGAAAAAGAGAATGTTGTGGAGGAAAATGCTAAGACCCAGGCTATTAGAATAGAGGTACGTAGGGAAGAGGTGTTGGCAATTCTGGACAGGCTGAAAATAGATAAGTCCCTGGGGCCTGATGGGATTTATCCCAGGATTCTCTGGGAAGCCAGGGAAGAGATTGCTGAGCCTTTGGCTTTGATTTTTATGTCATCATTGGCTACAGGAATAGTGCCAGAGGACTGGAGGATAGCAAATGTGGTCCCTTTGTTCAAGAAGGGGAGCAGAGACAACCCCGGCAACTATAGACCGGTGAGCCTCACGTCTGTTGTGGGTAAAGTCTTGGAGGGGATTATAAGAGACAAGATTTATCATCATCTAGATGGGAATAATATGATCAGGGATAGTCAGCATGGCTTTGTGAAGGGTAGGTCATGCCTCACAAACCTTATCGAGTTCTTTGAAAAGGTGACTGAACAGGTAGACGAGGGTAGAGCAGTTGATGTAGTGTATATGGATTTCAGTAAAGCGTTTGATAAGGTTCCTTACGGTAGGCTATTGCAGAAAATACGGAGGCTGGGGATTGAGGGTGATTTAGAGATGTGGATCAGAAATTGGCTAGCTGAAAGAAGACAGAGAGTGGTGGTTGATGGGAAATGTTCTGAATGGACTTCAGTTCCAAGTGGCGTACCACAAGGATCTGTTCTGGGGCCGTTGCTGTTTGTCATTTTTATCAATGACCTAGAGGAGGGTGCAGAAGGGTGGGTGAGTAAATTTGCAGACGACACTAAAGTCGGTAGTGTTGTCGACAGTGCGGAAGGATGTTGCTGGTTACAGAGGGACATAGATAAGCTGCAGAGCTGGGCTGAGAGGTGGCAAATGGAGTTTAATGTAGAGAAGTGTGAGGTGATTCACTTTGGAAGGAATAACAGGAATGCGGAATATTTGGCTAATGGTAAAATTCTTGGAAGTGTGGATGAGCAGAGGGATCTCGGTGTCCATGTACATAGATCCCTGAAAGTTGCCACCCAGGTTGATAGGGTTGTGAAGAAGGCCTCTGGAGTTTTGGCCTTTATTGGTAGAGGGATTGAGTTCCGGAGTCATGAGGTCATGTTGCAGCTGTACAAAACTCTGGTCCGGCCGCATTTGGAGTATTGCGTACAGTTCTGGTCACCTCATTATAGGAAGGACGTGGAAGCTTTGGAACGGGTGCAGAGGAGATTTACCAGGATGTTGCCTGGTATGGAGGGAAAATCTTATGAGGAAAGGCTGATGGACTTGAGGTTGTTTTCGTTAGAGAGAAGAAGGTTAAGAGGAGACTTAATAGAGGCATACAAAATGATCAGGGGGTTAGATAGGGTGGACAGTGAGAGCCTTCTCCCGCGGATGGAAATGGCTAGCACGAGGGGACATAGCCTTAAACTGAGGGGTAATAGATATAGGACAGAGGTCAGAGGTAGGTTCTTTACGCAAAGAGTGGTGAGGCCGTGGAATGCCCTACCTGCAACAGTAGTGAACTCGCCAACATTGAGGGCATTTAAAAGTTTATTGGATAAGCATATGGATGATAATGGCACAGTGTAGGTTAGATGGCTTTTGTTTTTTGACTTCCCATGTCGGTGCAACATCGTGGGCCGAAGGGCCTGTACTGCGCTGTATCGTTCTATGTTCGCCAATCCATCATAGTCAACTTGTGCCTCATACATCGCAG
Organism: Scyliorhinus torazame; assembly: GCF_047496885.1. Classification (NCBI taxonomy): domain Eukaryota; kingdom Metazoa; phylum Chordata; class Chondrichthyes; order Carcharhiniformes; family Scyliorhinidae; genus Scyliorhinus; species Scyliorhinus torazame. The sequence continues at coordinate 301,423,417 of NC_092713.1, read as the reverse complement.
TTTTTAAAATTTAGATTATCCGCCATACCTTCCTCACAAGCCCCCATTATTTCTTCCTGTATACCCTGTCCTACAGTGTGGTTACTATTAGGGCCCCTAAAACCACTCCCACAAGTCTATTTCCCATTTACTATTTACTATTCCCTTTACTATTTCCCATCTCCACTCAAAGTTATTCTACATCTGGATCTCCAGAAATAAGGTCACCTACCTCTATTGTGCCGATACCATCCTTAGTTAACAGTTACCCCTCCACCTTTTGCTCCCTACCTGTTGTTCCTGAATGTCATAGAGCCTTGAATAAGGGCAGCAGGGTGGCACAGTGGTTAGCACTGGGGACTGCGGCACTGAGGACCCGGGTTTGAATCCCGGCTCTCGGTCACTGTCCGTGTGGAGTTTGCACATTCTCCCCGTGTCTGCGTGGGTTTCACCCCCACAACCCGAAAGATGTGCAGGTTAGGTGGATTGGCCACGCTAAATTGCCCCTTAATTGGAAAAGAAATAATTGGGTACTCTAAATTTATTTTAAACAATAGAGCCTTGAATATTCAGGTCCCAGTCTTTGCCAGCTGCAGCTATGTCTCTGTAATGATTATCTGGGGCGGGATTCTCCGACCCCCCCCGCCGGGTCGGAGAATCGGCAGGGGCTGGCGTGAATCCCGCCCCCGCTGGTTGCCGAATTCTCTGGCACCGGATATTCGGCGGGAGCGGGAATCGCGCCACGCCGGTTGGCGGGCACCCCCCCGGCCCGGATGGGCCAAAGTCCCGCTGCTGGAATGCCTGTCCCGCCGGCGTGGATTAAACCACCTCTCTTACCGGCGGGAGGGGAGCGGTTTAAGATAATTTGCACTAGATAAAAGTGGGTGGGTTGGGTCGTTATATTTGCATTAGTGAGTAGTTGAAATACAAAAATCAACTAATAATACTGGGAAGACCAACAAAAACACATCCACGTATCAGTGCCATTCTCTGCCCAGGAGCCGCAGCTGTGCAGGCCTCTCCCACACGGCTCAATCTCACCAGAACCTAATCCTGACATCCACATAGTCCACTGACGCTCAAGGTGCAGTTGAGCATCCTTGACTTCCAGTGTGTTTAACCCACGGTGACGTGCCAATTAAATGCAGCACTCACCACACCAGCAACAAGAGCATCAGCAACCTGCAAAAGCATCTCTTCAACAGTATCATCGGGTGGCCCATTCGGATCAATGTCGCGCACCACGGGCGAGATTCTCCGACCCTCCGCCGGGTCGGAGAATCGTCGGGGGCTGGCGTGAATCCCGCCCCCACCAGTTGCCGAATTCTCCGGCACCGGATATTTGGCGGGGGCGGGAATCGCGCCGCGCCGGTTGGCGGCCCCCCCCCCCCCGCGATTCTCTGGCCCGGATGGGCCGAAGTCCCGCTGCTAGGATGCCTGTCCCGCCGGCGTGGATTAAACCACCTGTCTTACCGGCGGGACAAGGCAGCGTGGGCGGGTTCCGGGTCCTGGGGGGCGCGGGGCGATCTGGCACCGGAGGGTGCCCCCATGGTGGCCTGGCCCGCGATCGGAGCCCACCGATCCGTGGGCGGGCCTGTACCGTGGGGACACTCTTTTCCTTTCGCCTTCGCCATGGTCTCCACCATGCCGGAGGCGGAAGAGACCCCCTCCACTGCGCATGCGCGGGGATGCCGTGAGCGGCCGCTGACGCTCCCACGCATGCGCCGCCCGGCAAAGTCATTTCCGCGGCAGCTGGCGGGGCACCAAAGGCCTTTCCCACCAGCTGGCGGGGCGGAAATCAGTCCGGCGCGGGCCTAGCCCCTCAAGGTGGGGGCTCGGCCGCTCAAGATGCGAAGGATTCCGCACCTTTGGGGCGGCGCGATGCCGGACTGATTCGCGCCGTTTTTGGCGCGGTCGACGGACATCGCGCCGATTGTGGAGAATTCGGCCCCAGATCATTTTTTTCTATTTGCCCTGTTAATTCATCTGTTTTGTTACGAATTCTACCTGTATTCAGGCACAAAGAGCTGTACTTCTCTGCCGCTCCGCGCCACTTTCCTGTCCCAGCCCGCCGGCGGGATTCTCCGTTAAACCGGCCGGTCTCCCATTGTGGGGCAGCCCCACGCCGTGGGGAAACCCCCGGGCACCGGCAAAATGGAGAATCCCGCCGGTGGAGAATCCCGCCCAAAGCCTTCAGTTCTGGGGCAAAATTCTCCCGAAACGGCGCGATGTCCGCCGACTGGCGCCCAAAACGGCGCCAATCAGACGGGCATCGCGCCGCCCCAAACTTTGGGGGCCGAGCCCCAATCTTGAGGGGCTAGGCCGACGGCAGAGGAATTTCTGCCCCGCCAGCTGGCGCGGAAATGACATCTCCGGGCGGCGCATGCGCAGGAGCGTCAGCGGCCGCTGACAGTTTCCCACGCATGCGCAGTGGAGGGAGTCTCTTCCACCTCCGCCATGGTGGAGACCGTGGCGGAGGCGGAAGGGAAAGAGTGCCCCCACGGTACAGGCCCGCCCGGATCGGTGGGCTCCGATCGCAGGCCATGCCACCGTGGGAGCACCCCCGGGGCCAGATCGGCCCGCGCCCCCCCCCAGGACCCCGGAGCCCGCCCGCGCCGCCTTGTCCCGCCGGTAAGGTAGGTGGTTTAATTTACGCCGGCGGGACAGGCAACTTATCGGCGGGACTTCAGCCCATCCGGGCCGGAGAATCGAGCGGGGGGGCCCGCCAACCGGCGCGGCGCGATTCCCGCCCCGCCGAATATCCGGTGCTGGAGACTTCGGCAACCGGCGGGGGCGGGATTCACGCCAGCCCCCGGCGATTCTCCGACCCGGCGGTCTTTTAAAATTATTTTTGTAACATTTTTCTTTTTCTGCTCATTCCAGATTAGTCACAATTTAGATGGTGATGTTTGTGTGCCTATGGGGCTGTGGAGAATAATCATGGGATGGACAGGTTTGTGGGCAAGGCCAGCAGTATTATGAGCAAAAGGAACCCAGATTGAGGTTTGCGTTGGAACAGGGGCGACTATTCAGCCCATCAAGCCAGTTCTAGCATTCAGTGAGATCACTGATCTTCGACCTAACTCCATTCATTAGCTTCATTTCCCTGGTTAGCAAAAACCTATCAATCCTGGATTGAAATCAACCTTTGAACCAGCCTTAGTCCAAACATGGACAAGAGCGGTGAACTTGAGATGAGGCGAGAGAGAGACTGCCCTTGTCATCAAGGCAGTATTTGATCGAGTATGGCATCAATGGGCCTTAGCAAAACTGGAGTCAATGGAATTCAGGGAGAAAATTCCACTAGCACAAATAAAGATGGCTATGGTGTTCGGGTCAATCATTTCCATCCCAGGATGTCACTCCGGGAGTTCCTCAGAGTGGTGTCCTGGGCCCAACCGTCTTCAGCTTGTGTCCAGATGCAGCCAGGCATGAATAACATTCAAGATTGGGCTGATAAAGTGGCAAATAACATTTGCACCACGCAAGTGCCAGGCAAAGGCCATCTCCAACAAGGCAGAATCTCCCCTTGACAATCAATGATATTACTATTACTAAATTCTCCACTATCAATATCCTGGGGTTACCATTGTCCAGGAATTGAACTGATCAGCCATATAAATACTGTGCTACCAGAACAGGTCCGAGGCTGGGTATCCTGCGGCGAGTAACTCACCTCATGACTTCCCAAAGCCTGATCACTGTCTACAAGGCACAAGTCAGAAGTGTGATGGAATACTCTCCACTTGTTAAGATGAGTGCAGATCCGACAACACCAAGGAGCTTGATACAATTTGGACAACGCAGCCCGCTTGATTACCACACCATCCACTACCTCAAACATTCACTGCCTCCACCACCGACGCACATCAGCAGCATATCTACCATCTACAAGATGCACTGCAGCAAGTCACCAAGGTTCCTTCAACAGCACCTAAAGAGGAAAAGGCAACAGACACATGGGGACACCATCGCCTGCAAGTTCCCCTCCAGGCCACCCACTATCTTGACTTGGAGAATATCCTTCACTGGCATTGGGTCAAAATCTTGGGATCCTTTCCTAACAGCACTGTGGGTGTACCTACACCACATGGGCTGCAGTGGTTCAAGAAGGTGTCTCAATACCGCCTTCTTGAGGACAATTAACAATGAGCAACAAATGCTGGCCTAGACTGTTAAGGAATGACAGAAAGTTGGGTGGGAGGGTGAGCTGTGAGGGGGATGCAGAGATCCTTCAGTGTGATTTGGACAAGTTGAGTGAGTGGGCAAATCAATGGCAGATGGGAGTATAATTTTGATAAATGTGAGGTTATCCACTTTGGTAGCAAAAACAGGAAGGCCCATTATTATCTGAATGGTTAGAGATTGAGAAAGGGAAATGTGCAATGAGACCTGGGTATCCTCGTACACCAGTCGCTGAAAGTAAGCATGCAGGTGCAGCAGGTGGTGAATAGGCAAATGGCATGTTGGCCTTCATAGCTTCATAGCGAGAGGATTCGAGTACAGGAGCAGGGATGTCTTGCCGCAATTATACAGGGCCTTGGTGAGGCCAAACCTGGAATATTGTCAATGGTAGCCATGATGTGGAGCTGCCGGCGTTGGACTGGGGTGAGCACAGTAATAAGTCTTACAACACCAGGTTAAAGTCCAACAGGTTTGTTTCAAACACGAGCTTTCGGAGCACTGCCCCTTCCTCAGGTGAATCTCAGGTGTTGTAAGACTTCTTACTGTGGAGTATTGTGTGCAGCTTTGGTCTGCTTATCCGAGGAAGGATGTTCTTGCTCTGGAGGAAGTGCAGCGGAGGTTTACCAGACTGATTTCTGGGATGGCGGGACTGACGTACGAGGAGAGGTTGAGTGGGTGAGGATTGTGTTCGCTGGAGTTCAGAAGAACGAGGGGGGGATCTCATAGAAACCTATAAAATTCTGACGGGACTAAACAGAGTAGATACTGGACGGATATTCCCAATGGTGAGGTGTCCAGTACTAGGGGTCACAGTCTGAGAACACAGGGTAGACCATTTGGGACAAAGATGAGGAGAAATGTATTCACCCAGAGAAATTTATTCGGCCTGTGGAATTCGCTACCACAGAAAGTAGTTGAGGCCAAAATATTGTATGTTTTCAAGAAGCAGTTAGATATAGCACTTGGGGGGGAAAGGGGATCAAAGGATATGGGGAAAAGCGGGATCAGGCTATTAGGTTGGTTGATCAGCCATGATCATCATGAATGACGGAGCAGGCTCGTAGGGGCAAATGGCCTCCTCCTGGCCTATTTTCTATGTTTGCCAGTCATAATCTCAATAAAAAGCACCCACTACTGTTTGTGGATGCGATTTCCATACTTCCACCTATTGTGGGAAGAATTGTTTCCTAACTTGCCCGATGAATTGATGTATTTGGATTTTTATAACCTCGGCAATCCTTGATTTTTGCTTATTTGTCACGTCTGAGCGGATAAGTTGTATCAAGGGTTGAAACGCGGATGTTTGTGCATTCTGTTTGCAGATCATATAACATGACGTAAATTTTATACGTCGCTCAAAAGAAAGGTGCTTAAACTCATTGAAATATTATACTTGTGAATTGTTTATTCCGTGTAACCCAAGGCATGTCTAACTGGAGCCAATTGAAACAAATCAGTTTGAAGTCAATGCAAAGTTGCATGGACTACTTTAGACACCAGAATATGAGATGGAACGAAAAAAAAAAATCACTTTTAATTTCCCAAATGTGATCTCAACAATCGGTAAACAATTCTATTCAATGTCATTAGCTTTAGTGATTTTTTTTCCTTCATCTGCATTAATGCCCAACAATGTGGCAGAAAGCACTCTGGATATTTCTGGTTATCCTGCTGCTACTCTTAGATTCGTCTATTCCAATGTTATCCTGCTGGCCTCGCATCTTCCACTCCATATAAATGTCTGCACATCTAAAACTCTGCTACCTGAATCCTAACTCACACTAAGTCCCGTTCGCTGATCAACCCAGTGATCTGGATCTACATTGACTCCTGGTCCGGCAACCGCACCATTCCCAAATTCTCATCTTTCTTTTCAAATCTCTCCTGGCCCCGCCTCTCCCTATCTCTGTAATCTCCTTCAGCCCTCCACGGTGGCACAGTGGTTGGCACTGCTGCCTCACAGCGCCAGGTACCCGGGTTCAATTCCGGCCTTGGGTGACTGTGTGGAGTCTGCACGTTTTTTCCCCCCCGTGTCTGCTTGGGTTTCCTCCGTGTGCTCCGGTTTCCTCCCACATTCCAAAGATGTGCAGGTTAGATGGATTGGCCATGCGAAATTGCCTCTTAGTGTCCAAAAAGGTTCGGGGATTGGGCGCGAGCCTGGATGGGGTGCTCCTTTGGAAGGTCGGTGCAGACTGGATGAGCCAAACAGCCTCCTCCTACACTGTAGGGACTCTGATTCTATGCACCCTCTGAGCTTTGCATACCTCTTCTGGCTTTTTGCTTATCCTCGATTTTAATTTCAGCACTGATGGTGAACGTGCCTTCAGCTTTCAGCATCCTGAATTCCTTCCTTTTATCTCTCTACCTTGTTACCCCTTTTCCCTCCTCAAAGACATTCCTTAGAATCCATCTGATTGACTAAGCTTTTGATCTTCTGTCCTAATATCGTCTTCTGTGGCTTGATGTAAAATTTTGATACTGCTCTTGTGTAGCACTTTGGAATTCAATATAATATTGTGAGGGCTGTATAAATATAAGTTGTTTATAAAGAAATTAAAATTCTAAAGGGCCATTGTTATAAGCTTGCGTAACCAAAGGGAAGCCCTAACTGCTGGCGGTGTGCTTTTACAGAATCAGCTAACATGTGTGATGCTGGCCATAACAGTCTCTTTGTTCCAAAAGCACTTCACTCTATTTAAGGCGAACCAGCCACATAAACACTGTGGTGACTAGAGCAGGCCAGCGGATGGTCATTCTGCGTCAAGTAATTCCCCTGATTCTGGGTAGGATCTCCGTCACCTACAAAACACAAGCCAGGTGTGTAATGGGATACTCGCCACTTGCCTGGATGAGTGCAGCTCCAACAACACTCAAGAAGCTTGGCACCATCCAGGACAAAGCAGCCCACTTGATTGGCACCCCATCCACCCCTTAAATACTCCCTCCCTCCACCACTGGTGAACAGTTGCATCAGTGTGTATTATCCAATTGATGCTCTACATCAATGACCCCGTTACCATCTAGAAAGACAAGGGCAGCTGATACCTGGGAATGCCATCACCTGCTATCTTCCAAGCTATTCACCATCCTGACATGGAAATATACTGCCGTCCCTTCCACTGTCGCTGGGTCAAAATCCTGGAACTCCCTCCCTAACAGCACTGTGGGTGTACCTACACTACAGGGACTACAATGGTTCAAGAAGGCAGCTCACCACCACCTTCTCAAGGGCACTTGGGACTGGGCAATAAATGATGGCCTGGCCAGTGAGGCCCACATCCCTTAAATTAATAAGGGATTAATTACCTGACCAGGAAGCTGAACGCACCGAGTGGAGTGACAACCGTTGCAGGAGCAAAGGCGTACGCTGCAAAGTTCATCGCTTCTCCAATGCCCACGGGAAGAGACAAGGCACTGGATTACTACATTGCTAGGAACAAGAAGGACAAAGGCATGGGATTGCCAACATCAGCAAGTTCCCCTCCAAGTTTCACATACCATTCTGACCTGAAAATGTATCACCATTCCCTCACTGATGCTGGGTCAAAATCCTGGAACTTGCTGTGTGAAGTGTTGTGGGTGTACCTACTGCATATGGGCTGCTGCAGTTGCACCATCTCGAGGTGCAACAATGGATGGGCAGAAAATGCTGCTCCTCCTAGTGTTGTTCATATCCACAGAACAATTTTAAAAAAAATTTATGCAGTGCTTTTTTTTTGAAAGGATGTTTTATATCGGGCAATGTACTAATCCAGAGCCTTGTCTCTTCCAGTGGGCATTGGAGAAGCGATGAACTTTGCGGCGTACGCATTCGCTCCTGCAACGGTTGTCACTCCACTCGGAGCGCTCAGCGTCTTGGTCAGGTATGTCCAACGAACCAAACTGGTGTCAACACAAATCGGCATTTTAAAGAATTTTCATTTGCATTCCCCATCTTCTCAGTTTTCCAGCCATGGTCCCTCTCCGGATGGTGCTGACCTCTTGCTAGGTTCCAGTCCACAGCAGCACATCGCCATCCCGTACCAATGGGCCAATCTTGGGTAATAGCTCCCAATGTGGCCCGATACCAATTTGTGTTTGGTTGTTCTGTCATCAATTTACATAGATGATTCGGAGTTGGGGACCAAGTGCAATGTGTCCAAGTTTGTAGCTAACACTCAGATGAGTGGTAAAGCAAAAAGTGCAGAGGATACTGGAAGTCTGCAGAGGGATTTGGATAGGCTAAGTAATGGGTTAGGGTCTGGCAGATGGAATACAATGTTGACAAATGTGAGGTTATCCATTTTGGTTGGAATAACAGCATAAGTGATTATTATTTAAATGATAAAATATTAAAACATGCTGCTGTGCACAGAGACCTGGGTGTGCTAGTGTATGAGTCGCAAAAGGTTGGTTTATAGGTGCAACAGGTGATTAAGAAGGTGAATGGAGTTTTGTCCTTCATTGCTAGAAGGATGGAGATTAAGACTCGGGAGGTTATGCTGCAATTGTATAAGGTGTTGGTGAGGCCACATCTGGAGTATTGTGTTCAGTTTTGGTCTCCTTACCTGAGAAAGGACGTACTGGCACTGGAGGGTGTGCAGAGGAGATTCATGAGGTTAGGCCCAGAGCTGAGGGGGTTGGATTACGAGGAGAGGTTGAATGGACTGGGACTGTACTCGTTGGAATTTAGAAGGATGCAGGGGGACCTTGTAGAAACATATAAAATTATGAAGGGGATAGATAGGATAGATGCGGGCAGGTGGCAGGTGAAAGCCGAACTAGGGGGCATAGCCCCAAAATAAGGGGAAGTAGATTTAGGACTGAGTTTAGGAGGAACTTCTTCACCCAAAGGGTTGTGAATCTATGGAATTCCCTGCCCAGTGAAGCAATCGAGGCTCCTTCATTAAATGTTTTGAAGATAAAGATAGATAGTTTTTGAAGAATAAAGGGATTAAGGGTTATGGTGTTCGGGCCGGAAAGTGGAGCTGAGTCCACAAAAGATCAGCCATGATCTCATTGAATGGTGGAGCAGGCTCGAGGGGCCAGATGGCCTACTCCTGCTCCTAGTTCTTATGTTCTTATATGTTCTCCACTTGGAACATTTTACTATGTTAAAAAGATATGAATGTTGCAGGATAATCCACTGTGGGAGCCATCACAGCCAAGACAAACAACTGACCCTTTGATACATGAGAAATGGGTCATAAATGCTGGCAAACATGCACATTGTGGTAATACCAGGTATTGCAGTACCTGAGAGGTGAATGACCATTGGCTAGACCTAGGAGTCTACCATTGGCTAATGTACATAGCCCCGCCCTGAGAGGCGGGGTATAAGAACCCTTGCCAACCCAGCAGCCTTCACTTTCTGTATCAAAGCTGCTGGGTACAGTTCTAGCTGATTAAAGCCGATTAGATATGACTCACCTTGTCTCGAGAGTTATTGATTGTGCATCACACATCCTGAGAATGAATTGAAAGATGTAGGCAGCTGTCATCTTAGTCCATAGTTTTACCTCCACCTTTGGAGTAAATGTCCTCAATAAACAGGTGCAGTGTGCAGCTTGGAGGGTTAAATTACCACAGATTGATTTGGATGGGGAAAGCCTATTACTGATCTGACCGTCTTCCTGTTTTCTAGCACCCTGAAGCAGGTAGGAATCATAGAATTTACGGTGCAGAAAGAGGCCATTCGGCCCATCGAGTCTGCATCGGCCCTTGGAAAGAGCGCCCTACCCAAGCCCATATCTCCACCCCATCCCCGTAACCCAGCCACCCCACCCAACCTTTCTGGACACAAAGGGCATTTTAACATGGCCAATCCACCTAACCTGCACGTCTTTGGACTGTGGGAGGAAACCGGAGCACCCGGAGGAAACCCACGCAGACACGGGGAGAAAGTGCAGACTCCGCACAGAGAGTGACCCAAGCCGGGAATCGAACCTGGGACCCTGGAGCTGTGAGGCAACTGTGCTAACCACTGTGTTACCGTGCCCTCCCTGTGTAGTGACACATTCAGCAATGCAGCACTCCCTCAAATGCAGCACAGCCTGTGTACTCGGTGCAAAACACTGTGGCCCATGCTATAGGGAGGCCCAGGATCATTGGCCAAGTCACCTGCCAATATCCAAAGAAGCCAATCTGAATGTGGGTTTGGGCCCAGGCCTTCCTGACCTCTCCTTAGTTCCTCGACATTGGTGTGGTCCTGGCCCTTGTCCCTTCCAATCTCTCCTCCCTACCTCGGGTTATGATGTTTCCCTGGCCCTTCCTGAACACAGTAGCCCACCCCTCTCAAGGTTCACTGAAGCCTGACAAGCCAGCCTTGTGTTTTGATTGTGTTTACACAAATATAAAGAATTGCCATTTAGAATTCGAACATGTAGTTGCCTTACTCCTAAGTTAAGGGGTATTATGGACATGGTTCTAGTGTGACATTATCACATTGCGCCAGTTGATAAGTGAGTTTTAAATGTAATGAAATGAGGTAAAAATGTCCATTTATAAGCATTAAACTTCCATGTAATTAATGTTAAACTGTGAATCTATATACAAGTGCTTATTGATTCATTCTTACTGCTGAGCAGTATTTCATCCAAGATAGTTCTTCTAATTAATGAAAAGAGAAAACACAATAATCTTTAACAGAGATGTTATTGATAGCTCTAGTGTTGTTATAAGTCACTTTACACAGGTTTTCCCGTCATTTTGCCAAGATTGACTCAATATATTGGAAAGTTTTGTGAAAGGAATGTAAATGATTTTGTGAATTCCTGAGCCTGTAGCTTGAAGAAACAATTGGAATTGTGTGAGATACAATGATGGTGCGAGGAAGTGGCCTGAAAACTACTCCACCATCCATGGCTTGGTCAGTGTTGACATCCCCTCCCTTGAGTCAATGGTGTGGCCCTGCACCCACTTTGTCAGCCAGCTAGAGTGCCTTTCACAACCTCACAAAAGTGCTTCTCTCAGCTACTGTGAAGTACTTCTGGAGCTAATGTTATGAAGCAGGGAATTCTAACACCCTGGACAAAATTCTCCGTAATTGGCGCGATGTCCGCCGACCGATGCCAAAAACGGCGCAAATCAGTCCGGCATCACGCCGCCCCAAAGGTGCGGAATCCTCCGCATCTTGAGCGGCGGAGCCCGCACCTTGAGGGGCTAGGCCCGCGCCGGACTGATTTCCGCCCCGCCAGCTGGCGGGAAAGGCCTTTGGTGCCCCACCAGCTGGGGCGGAAATGACATTGCCGGGCGGCGCATGCGCGGGAGCGTCAGCGGCCACTCACAGCATCCCCGCGCATGCGCAGTTGAGGGGGTCTCTTCCGCCTCCGCCATGGTGGAGACCATGGCGAAGGCGGAAGGAAAAGAGTGCCCCCACTGCACAGGCCCACCCGCGGATCGGTGGGCCCCGATCGCGCGCCAGGCCACCGTGGCCCCCCAGGACCCCAGAGCCCGCCCGCGCCGCCTTGTCCCGCCGGTAAGAGAGGTGGTTTAATCCACGCCGGCGGAACAGGCATTCCAGCAGCGGGACTTCGGCTCATCCGGGCCGGAGAATCGCCGGGGGGGGGGGCGCCAACCGGCGCGGCGCGATTCCCGCCCCCGCCGAATCTCCGGTGCCGGAGAATTCAGCAACCGGCGGGGGCGGGATTCACGCCAGCCCCCGGCGATTCTCCGACCCGGCGGGGGGTCGGAGAATCCCGCCCATCTGCACTTGGCAAGATTCACAAATCGGACCAGATGCTGGGGGATTGGGGTCAACATTGGATGTTACAATGCCCTAGGTCACTGGCCGTGTGGAGTTTGCACATTCTCCCCGTGTCTGGTTGGGTTTCACCCCCCTCCCCCACAATCCAAAGACGTGCAGGGTAGGTGGATTGGTTGGGCTAAAATTGCCCGTTAATTGGAAAAAATGAATGGGATACTCTGAATTAATTTTTTTAGAAAGCAATAGGTGGATAAAAATTGCAAACATTTGAAATACATGGGAGCCTATGGTTGAGGTCAAAGAGCTTAAAGTAAAGAAAATCGATGCGCAAGTCATACAAGGGGAAAAATAACATGCCTGATTGAGGGAGAGGGTTGGGTGGGGGGGGGGGGGGGGTGAGGGGGGTGGGAGGAGAGAGAGAGAGAGAGAGAGAGAGGAGGGCGGAAATACCAAGGCCCACAATTTCTCTTCTTGGTCCTGGTGCTGGCCCAGGTTAATCTAACAGTGACAGGGGTGGCAGCAAATATGTCAAACTTTCACTGAAGTACCTTTATCAAAAATTTCCCTTCCGTCCCATCTCCCCCCTCCCCCCCCCCCGATCTCCAACATGTTGCAGTGCCATTACCCAACCATTCCCCCTCCAGCTTTATACTCATCCGCCCCTCCCCCAACCTCACCCCTTACCCACACCAAACTGGAGATGGCTTAGTTGATGTTTGTTTATTGCAGAAAGATGTTTCGAATCCCTTTGTGTTGGTTTCTTGACTTATTCTCCCTCCTTCCCCACTCTCACGTTCAGTGCCGTGTTGTCTTCCTATCTCCTACAAGAGCGATTAAACCTGCTGGGGAAGATGGGATGTCTGTTCTGCATTCTGGGATCAACCGTCATGGTGATTCACGCCCCTCAAGAGGAGGAGGTGAAAACGCTGGAAGAAATGGCACTGAAACTCAAAGAACCAGGTTAGTTTGGGAACAGACAGGGGGCTTCACTTATTTAAAAATTCACGCGCGGAGTGTGGGTGTCACGGGCATTTATTGACTGTCCCTGGTTGCCTGGAGATGGGTCATCTCTTTAAACAACTATATAGCGGTTAGATACACACTGGACTTGCTGGGCCACTTCGGAAGGTAGTTAAGACTCAAGACATTGGTCTAGACAAGGTGAAGCCAGTGGGTTACCTTCCCTAAAGGAACTTTAATGATCTAGTTGGACCTTTTACAACAGTCTGACAACCTTGTGGTCACTTTTGCTGAACCCATCTTTTTAGTTTCCAGATTAAAACAGAGCTGAGTTCGTGGGTGGGATTCTTCGGGAATCGGCGGGTCGGGCAACTCCGGCGGGAAGGAGTGCCGTGAACCAGTCCGGCGTCGGCGGCGGCATGGTTTGCGCGCGCCGGCCGGCACGGAAGGGGCTTGGCGCCACGCCAACCGGTGCCAAAGGGCCTCCGCCGGCCGGCGCGAGTTGGCGCATGCGTGGGAGCGGCAGCGTGAGCTAGCGTCATCCCAGCGCATGGGCAGGTGGGGGGTCATCTCTGCGCCGGCCATCGCGGACCGATACACCAGCCGGTGCGGAGGAATAGAGTGCCCCCACGGCACAGGCCCGCCCGCGGATCGGTGGGCACCGTTCGCGGGCCAGGCCACCATGGGGGCACCTCCCGGGGCCAGATCACCCCGCGACCCCCCGGAGGCCGCCCGCGGAGCCAGGTCCCGCCGGTAAGTATGTGTCATAACATACGCCGGCGGGACCGGCCGGAAAAAACGGGCGGCCACTCGGCCCATCGCGGGCTGGAGAATCTGCCAGCGGCCGCCGACCGGCGGGGAGTGGGAGAATCCCGCCCCAGATTCTCAAACTGCTCTGGTATAATTTGAACTCACTTTCTTCGGATTATCAGAACATAAGAAATGGGAGCAGGCCCATTGAGCCTGCTCCGTCATCCAATAGGATTAACCCCAATCTTCAGTTTCAATTCCACTTCCTGCTTCCCATTTCCCTTGATTCCCTGAGACGCCTGAAATCTGTCAATTCAGCGATAAAGCATCCACAACACTCTGGGGTAGAGAGTTCCAAAGATTCACAACCCTTTGAAGGAATTTACTCCAATAAGTAACCACTACACAACCAGTGGGACACCGAACCTGGCCTGCCAGCTGCTTGCACCCAGAGGTCTGGAGGTGTTCAATTCCCCAGGATGCCCCTGATTCAGAGCAAAAATGAAGCTAAATTTTTAAAGCCCCAATTTGACCCTGGGACAGGAGATGGGGATGGGTGGGAGAGTTGGGGCTGGGGGCAGGCGGGGTTAATGAATGAATGTTTTGTGCCTGCAGGGTTCCTGGTGTTTGCGTGCCTCTTACTGATCGCAGTGCTCATCCTCATCTTCTACACGGCCCCCAGACACGGAAGCACCAACATCCTGGTCTACATTGCCATCTGTTCCCTGATCGGTGCTTTCTCTGTCTCCTCTGTGAAAGGGATCGACATTGCCATCCGAGGGTGCTTCGCCAAACTCCCTGTGTATAAACACCCATTAACTTGGATTCTCATCTTCTCATTGCTGGCCTCCATTATCACCCAGATCAACTACTTGAACAAATCCCTCGACGTTTTCAATACCTCAGTGGTCTACCCTATTTACTACGTGTTCTTCACCACTATAGTTATCACCACCTCAGTCATTCTGTTCAAAGAATGGTACAGCATGTCTGTGATCGACATTGTGGGCACAGTCTCCGGCTTCGGAACCATAATTCTCGGTGTCTTCATGCTTCACGTCTTTAAGGACCTGAACTTTAACCTGAAGAGCTTGCCAACAACACTCAGGACACAAGAAGGAGTCTGCGTCACTCCTATGACGAAACTAGATGACAAGCACATCCTTATAGACAGCATGGACAATTCAGTGTTCACTGAGGAGAAACCCAGGGTATTTGTTATTTATGGATGAAAGTTCTAGGTTTATAGACAATTTAACAAAAAAAAGAGTTCCAATGTGAGAGATAGACTCGGGCGGACTGTGAAACTATTTAGTGTTTTGGTGCAGCGTCTCATCGTGCGAACTGGTTTATGCCCCATACCCAATAACCCAGAGATTTCACTGGTGAAATGTCAGATCATTCCACAGGATTTCAATTCCGTTCCAATCTATAACCTAGTGAGGCGACAATCTGAATCAACGAAACAAAGAGCCCGAGGCTGACTCACAGTGATTTCCTCACATCTCTTACACTTCACATCCCCTTGCAACCAGGGCAAAGACATCTTGCGTTTGAAATGGGTTTTAAATGGTGGAGTTATATCCACGATCAGCCCGGCTCTGTCCCTGGTCAGGATTGGACATTCGAATGAAGAGCCAATGTCAAACCTATCAGCAGCACAAATAGCCAGGCTTGTGTACTGGGAAACTCTGTGATTCAACCAGTATACATGTCAAACTATCCCATTTTTAATTTAATTTTTATCGAAGAAACCGCACTTTTGAAGTGCAAGTTTATTGCTCCCTCATTTCCGTCAGGTGATTTACTGACTTTCTTGTCCCTTTCTTGTCCCTTTCTTGTCCCTAACCCTAACCCTAATTTGGTCTTCAGATTTGATCACACTGTTTGCTCGTGGCTGCTTGAAAGTTCATGAAAAGGTCAGCCTGCGCGGTTAGCTCATCTTAATCGAAGAGGCAGTTTATGTTCACCTTAATGCCCCAGGCTAGGGAGGGAAGAATCAACCGCTGCTTATCCCTATCTAGTGTGTGAAGGGTGTGTGTGTGTTTACGTAAATGCCACATGAGGAAAACACTGGATTTGGACCAAGGCCTACAGATGGAGCTGGAAAGCACCGCCGAAGGTCGGATTTAGCCCCCTCGGAGCATGAGCGCAATGGCCAGTACTGCATACCCGCTGTGACAGCCTGAGTCAAACCCTGGAGTAAGGGCTTCAACCCACAACCTCTTCACTAACTGTGATGAGAAAGCTATCCACTTAGCCAAGACTGAGACATTGTCAGGATTTGTCCAATGGACGCACTGCCTGCCTTTTCTCAATCCTCTTACTTGTGTCTTGATTTAAGACACTGCCGTAAAGCCAGTGCGTGTGGAATAACTCAGTAACCAATGCAACCCTTTCAGAGTGAATTGAATTTCCCCACCAGCAATGCTTCATTCAATCTCAGTACCATCAGACGGTGGGGAACCAGGATACTACCAGAGCTCAGGCTTAGATTCTGAGGAAAGATTACATAACCTAGGCTTATATTTCCTGGAACATTGAAGGTCAAGGGAATGATTTTATTGACGATTTGAGGATTTGAAAGAGTAGATAGGACTTCTAGGCCGAGGGGACATAAAAGTATGCCGGGAAATACTTATTTACACAAAGGGTGGTAGAAATGTCCCATAAAAGCAGTTGAGTTTAACTCAATTAATAATAACCCTGAGATTAATTATATTTTTGTGAGACAAGGGTATAAAAGGAGATGGAACCAAGGCAGGTAGATTGAGTTAGCATACGGGACATTCATTACCTTATTGAATACAGGCTTCAAGGGGCTGAATGGGCTCCTTCTGTTCATGCTTGTGAGTAATAGTTCCAATCTGGGTCATCCCTGACTGCACATTTGTCTTGCTCCAAGCTGATTTGTCTCATTTTCAACTTGGGAAGATAGAATATCAGGTGAAAAATCTGTAATGCTTTTTATGATTGCGGGCAAACTGATTTTAGCAGGTCCTTCGCGGCACAAAGACCAAGGGGGTTTTTAAAATAATTCTCTGGGTGCGGGCATTGCTGGCAAGGCAGATGTTTCTCCCCCATCCTTACGTTGCCTTGAGAAGTTAATGGCGGGGCTGTTCGTTGAACTGCTCCTTTCTGTGGGTTGAAGGTGCTTCCACTCTGATGCTGGGCGTTTTGTACGAGTTTAAACCAGGGAGTCAAACCTCCGTCCATTGTAATTCAGCAGGGAACGGTGGTCAGAAACTGCCCGCAAGCAGCATCTAATTTTTCCATCCTCGGTCACCACCTTGTGAAGTCTCAGTGAACCAGCCGGTGACTATTGAGACCAGGAGGCCCCCAGCTCCCAAGAATGGGCTGGGCTGAGTTCGCAAGTGTTTTGACGTGGACTGGGGAGCAAATATCAGCCGGGGTTTCTGCTGTTGACCACCGTGTCCATAACGAAGGGCGACTTGCCCCCCCCCCCCCGTAGAGCAAAGAATATTAGTAAACACAGGAAAATATTTCAGGGCAGACGAGCTTTGGAGCAGCAGAGAAGCAAAATCCAGCAAATGATGGAAATCTGAAAATTCTTGGAAGAATTCGGCAGGTCGGGCAGCATCTGTTCACGGAGAGACGAAAGGCAATCAACCTAAAATGTCAACATGTTCCTCTGTCCACAGATGCTGTCTGATCTCCTGGGTATTTCCAGCATTCCTTGTTTCTATTTACTTTCCAGCGCAGTTGTGGCTTTGAACGCGAGTCCAGTTCTGTCAGGCCCCAGATTTGACCCCTGTTCTGTACGACCCTCAATTCCATTCCGCATTGTGCAAGGTGGACGTATGTTTGCATACAGGCTAGGGAACATATTTTAGTCACTTGGAACCCTTCGTAAATGAATGCACCTGGAAGGGACAGCACATTGGAACAAGGTGAAAACAGTCCACTTTGTATTTTTCTACTTTATATCTATTTTTGTAACGTCATTTTACCGATTGTTTTTGTAAAGGGGAATTATGTCTCTGTTAATGCATTGTGATTCCTTCAGTGCTGAGTGCGTTTGACAGCTGACTTAAAGTCAAACAGAAGCAAGCCATAAATGGTGCAGCCGCAACAAATGTTTGACACTATTATTGTTAAAAGTTTCTACAGAAAAATAAAAATGAACTGTAATGTTTTAATTTTCATATGGATTTACCTTCTGGAGTCGATTGGTAAGTCATTCCTGCGAACCACGTGATTTTGGCCCTGTGCAGAGTTAGTTGGTCTTTACAGATGGCCCCAGTGCTTCATGATAGAAATCAGCCAGGTTCCGTACTCCTAACCACTCTCTCCTGACACATGTTTAGAAAAGTAGATGCAGGGGGAGGTCAGGATTGGGATCGCCTACAGTCCCTCCTTTGCGTGAATATGTTGTTCCCATTCTTTTTTTTTTCTTTTTATAAATTTTGAGTACCCAATTATTTTTTTCCAATAAAGGGGCAATTTAGCGTGGCCAATCCACCTAGCCTGCACATCTTTTGGGTTGTGGGGGCGAAACCCACGCAGACGCGGGGAGAATGTGCAAACTCCGCACGGACAGTGACCCAGGGCCAGGATTCGAACCCGGGTCCTCAGCGCCGTAGGCGGCAATGCTAACCACTGTGCCACCGTGCTGCCCTATGTTGTTCCCATTCTAAGAGAATGGGAGTTTTACTAGTTTACCCGGGTTGAAGGATATGGTGAGGGGCAGGGTTGAATGACACAAGAGAGAAGGTGGTGGGGGGGAGGAAGAGATGAGGGAGATGGTGGGGAGTGGGTGGGGGGGGGGGGTGGTATTCAGTTTGAGGGAGGCATGCAGAGGATGGTGGGGGTGATGAAGAGGAGAAGGTGGGGGTGATGAAGAGGAGAAGGTGGGATTGAAGGAGACAGAATAGGCCTATTTGGGATCAAGACCACTTATGGTTTGGTCATGACAAAACATGGAAGTTGTACCTGTTGTGTCCTCCGACGTGATGTGTACAGCAACTGAACACACAGGTTCTCACTGGTCTGCATGCCACACAGGGAACTAGAACACACTGTACACAACAAACAACAGCACACAGTAAATCCCCATGGAACAAAGCGATTATGTTGTTTCCACTGTTCAAAAAGGCCACTTAAATAAACTTAGAAAATCACTCCATCTGTGATATAAACAAGATCCACCACGGGATTCAGTATGTTCCGGAAGCAATCATTTTGCTAAGCGCCTGACCGCGCCTACCCAATTTGTTTTTTAAAAAAAACATTCTGCATTAGTCAATTGATTTGAAAATCCCGGCTCACTCCTGTGACTGGTGCTGCAGTTTCTCTCCCCCCTCTCAGCCTAGTAACTACGGGGCAGAGGCTAAATTCACTTTTGGTGAAGTCACAAACAAGGGGATTGGCTGCCTTGTATGGCATGTGTACCTGTGACCCCTTAACTCATCTGTCACGGATTGTGTGGTTGCACACCTATTCCGCCTGTTACACACTCGTCCATGAGGAAATTGATAAGGAGGAAGTGTTGCATAAACTGTCGATACTGAAAGTTAACAAGGCACCGCATCCAACGATATTGAAGCAAGTGAGATTGGAAATTGCGGGGACACTGGCCATAATCTTCCAGCCTTAGAACAAAGAAAATTACAGCACAGGAACAGGCCCTTCGGCCCTCCCAGCCTGCGCCGATCCAGATCCTTTATCTAAACCTGTCGCCTATTTTCCAAGGATCTACTTCCCTCTGTTCCCCTGCCCGTTCATATATCTGTCTAGATGCATCTTAAATGATGCTATCGTGCCCGCCTCTACCACCTCCGCTGGCAAAGCGTTCCAGGCACCCACTACTCTCTGCGTAAAAAGCTTTCCACGCACATCTCCCTTAAACTTTCCCCCTCTCACCTTGAAATCGTGACCCCTTTTAATTGACACCCCCACTCTTGGAAAAAGCTTGTTGCTATCCACCCTGTCCATACCGCTCATAATTTTGTAGACCTCAATCAGGTCCCCCCTCAACCTCCTTTCCAACGAAAACAATCCTAATCTACTCAACCTTTCTTCATAGCTAGCACCCTCCATACCAGGCAACATCCTGGTGAATCTCCTCTGCACCCTCTCTAAAGCATCTACATCCTTCTGGTAATGCGGCGACCAAAACTGCACGCAGTATTCCAAATGTGGCCTAACCAAAGTCCTATACAACTGTAACATGACCTGCCGACTCTTGTACTCAATACCCCATCCGATGAAGCATGCTGTATGCCTTCTTGAACACTCTATTGACCTGCGTTGCCACCTTCAAGGTACAATGGCCCTGAACTCCCAGATCTCTGTACATCAAATTTCCCCAGGACTATTCCATTGACCATAGTTCGCTCTTGAATTAGATCTTCCAAAATGCATCACCTCGCATTTGCTTGGATTGAACTTCATCTGCCATTTCTCTGCCCAACTCTCCAACCTATCTATATTTTGCTGTATTCTCTGACTGTCCTCCTCGCTATCTGCAACTCCACCAATCTTAGTATCATCTGCAAACTTGCTAATCAGACCACCTATACCTTCGTCCAGATCATTTATGTATATCACAAACAACAGTGGTCCGAGCACAGATCCCTGTGGAACACCACTAGTCATCTTTCTCCATTTTGAGACACTCCCTTCCACCACTACTCTCTGTCTCCTATTGCCCAGCCATCTAGCTAGTACACCCTGAACCCCATACAACTTCACTTTTTCCATCAACCTGCCATGGGAAACTTTATCAAACGCTTTACTGAAGTCCATGTATATGACATCTACAGCCCTCCCCTCATCAATTAACTTTGTCATTCCTCAAAGAATTCTATTAGGTTTGTAAGACATGACCTTCCCTGCACAAAACCATGCTGCCTATCACTGATAAGTCTATTTTCTTCCAAATATGAATAGATCCTATCCCTCAGTATCTTCTCCAACAGTTTGCCTACCACTGACGCCAAGCTCACAGGTCTATAATTCCCTGGATTATCCCTGCTACCCTTCTTAAACAAAGGGACAACATTAGCAATTCTCCAGTCCTCCGGGGCCTCACCCGTGCTCAAGGATGCTGCAAAGATATCTGTTAAGGCCCCAGCTATTTCGTCCCTCGCTTCCCTCAGTAACCTGGGATAGATCCCATCCAGACCTGGGGACTTGTCCACCTTAATGCCTTTTAGAATACCCAAAACGTCCCCCTTCCTTATGCCGACTTGACCTAGAGTATTTAAACATCCATCCCTAGCCTCAACATCCGTCATGTCCCTCTCCTTGGTGAATACCGATGCAAAGTACTCATTAAGAATCTAACCCATTTCCTCTGACCTCACGCATAAATTCCCTCTTTTGTCTTTGAGTGGGCCAATCCTTTCTCTACTTACCCTTTTGCTCCTTATAAACGAATAAAAGGCTTTGGGATTTTCCTTAACCCTGTTAGCCAAAGATATTTCATGACCCCTTTTAGCCCTCTTTATTGCGCGTTTGAGATTTGTCCTGCTTTCCCGATATTCCTCCAAAGCTTCATCAGTTTTAAGTCGCCTAGATCTTATGTATGCTTCCTTTTTCATTTTAGCTAGTCTCACAATTCCACCCATCATCCATGGTTCCCTAATCTTGCCATTTCTATCCCTCATTTTCACAGGGACATGTCTGTCCTGCACTCTAATCAACCTTTCCTTAAAAGACTCCCACATTTCAAATGTGGATTTACCCTTAAACAGCTGCTCCCAATCCACATTCCCTAGCTCCTGCCAAATTTTGTGATACTTGGCCTTTCCCCAATTTAGCACTCTTCCTTTGGGACCACTCTCGTCTTTGTCCATGAGTATTCTAAAACTTACGGAATTGTGATCGCTATTCCCAAAGTAATCACCGACTGAAACTTCAACCACCTGGCCGGGATCATTCCCCAATACCAGGTCCAGTATGGCCCCTTCCCGAGTTGGACTATTTACATACTACTCTAAAAAACTCTCCTGGATGCTCCTTACAAATTCTGCTCCATCTACGCCTCCAACACTACATGAGTCCCATTCAATGTTGGGGAAGTTAAAATCTCCCATCATGACCACCCTATTGCTCCTACATTTTTCTGTAATCTGTCTACATATTTGTACCTCTATTTCACGCTCGCTTTTGGGAGGCCTGTAGTAAAGTCCCAACAATGTTACTGCACCCTTCCTTTTCTTAGCTCTACCCATATTGCCTCGAATCCTCCATCGTGCCCTCCTTAATCAGAGCTGTGATATAATCTCTGACCAGTAATGCAACTCCTCCACCCCTTTTACCTCCCTCTCTATCCCTCCTGAAGCATCTATACCCTGGGATATTTAGTTGCCAGTCTTGCCCTTCCCTCAACCAAGTCTCAGTAATACCAATAACATCATATTCCCAGGTACTAATCCAAGCTCTACGTTCATCTGCCATACCTGCTACACTTCTCGCATTAAAACAAATCCACCTGTCCCTTTGCGTTCATCATCTCTTCCCTGTCTACTCTTCCCCTTAGTCACATTGAGTTTATTATCTAGTACCTTACTGGCTTTAGTTGCTGCCTCTTTACTGACCTCTAACTTCCTAATCTGGTTCCCATCCCCCTGCCACATTAGTCTTCTCTAGATTCAGAGGAGGTGCCAGAGACCTGAAGAATTACAAATGTTACCCTTGTTCAAAAAAGGTTGTTAAGACAGCCCAGCAATTATAGGCCAGATACAACATCAGTCGTGGGAAAACTTCTTGAACCAATTATTCAGGATAGAATTAGTAGTCACATGGAAAAAGTCTGGATTGATTAAGAAGAGCCAGCATGGGTTTCTAATGGGAAAATCGTGTTTAACTAACTTGTTGTAGTATTTTGAGGAGATAACAGAAAGGGTCGATGAGGGTAATGCAGTTGATGTGGTGCACTTGGAATTTTAAAAGGCATTCGATACTGTGCCACATTACAGACTTGTGAAGGAAGCTGTAGCTCATGGAATAAAAGGGACGGTAGCAACATGGATACAAAATTAGCTAAATAATAGGCAGCAGGGAGTAATGCTCAATGGATATTTTTCAGGCCAGGGGACAGTTTGTAATGGCGATCCCCCAGGGGTCGGTATTGGGACTCTTGCTTTTTCTGATGTACATTAATTTAAAAAAAAAAAAAATTTGAGAGAACCTAATTATCTTTTTCCAATTAAGGGGCAATTTAGTGTGGCCAATCCACCTAACCTGCACATCTTTGAGTTGTGGAGGTGAAACTCACGCAGACCAGATGTACATTAATGATCTAGATCTTGGTGTGCGGGGGACAGTTTCAAAGTTTGCGGATGATACAATACTTGGAAGCATTGTAAACTGTGATGAAGAGAGTGTTGATCCTCAAAAGGACATAGACAAGTTGGCAGAGTGGGCAGACAGGTGGTAGATGATAGGTAGGAGATACGATGGGCCAAATGGCTTCTGGCACCTTAACGATTCTGTGATTCTTTATTCTAAACTTCAGAGTGAGGACAAGTCTTGAATGGGAACATAACAACGTAGTAACAAAAGAAGGTCATTCAGCCCTTCAAGCCTAATAACATAAGAAATAAGAGCTGGAGTAGGCCATTCAGCCCTTGGAGTCTGTTCTGCCTTTCAATATCAATGCTGATCTGATCTTCACCTCAACTCCACTTTACTGCCTGTTCTCCATCACTCTTGACTTCTTTACAGTTAAAGAACCTGTCTATCCTGGTCTTGAATATGTTAAATGACTGCGCTCCAGAGCTCCCTGGGGTCGACAATTCCAAAGATCCACAACCCCGGAGAAGAAATTCCTCCTAATCTCTGTCTTAATCAGGCAACCTGTCATTGTGAAACTGCGCCCCTCGTTTTAGATTCCCGCACGAGGGGAAACATCCTCTCCGCATCTACTCTGTAAAGCCCCCTCAGAATTTTGTTAGCTTCATAAGATCATCTCCCCCTCTTCTAAATTACGAATGTAGGCCCACCATGCTCAGCCTTTCCTGATAAGCCTTTCCTTCATCACAGCAATCAACCTAATGAACCTTCACTGAACTGCCTTCCAGGTACCAACCAGGCTAGCAGGATCTGGGGATTGCAAAAGTGCAGGGTTGACTACACTCTGGGATCGCTCATGTTCTTCCTTATTCGTTCTTGGGTTGTGGGCATCGCTGGGCTGGGCCAGCATTTGTTGCCCATCCCTAATTGCCCTTGAACTGAGTGGTTGACTCAGCAATTTCAGTGGGGGGCAGTTAAGAGTCAATCGCATAGCTGTGTGGGTCTGGAGTCACATGTAGGCCAGACCGGGCAAGGATGGCAGGTTTTGTTCCCTGAAGAACATTAGTGAACCAGATGGGTTTTTACGACAGTCGGCAATGGTTTCATGGTCATCAATAGACTTTTAATTCCTGATTATTTTTTTATTGAATTCAAATGTCATTATCTACCCTGGTGGGGATTCAAACCCAGGACCTCAGAGCATTAGTCTGGGTCTTTGCATTACTAATCCAATGACAATACCACTACGCCACCACCTCCCCATAAGATACCCCTAGCTACTCTCTTCCAGGGAACACAAGCCCAGTTCATGTAATCTCTTATAACTTAACTCTTGGTGCCCTGGTAATTTTGTAGAGGATCGGCTTTATATTCGTTCAATGGCCAATATGTCCTTTCTAAGGTGCCCAGACCCAAACACAGTGCTCCAGATGTGGTCTAACCAGGTCTTTGTGTTGTAGCAAAACTTCCTCCTGTTTATAGTCTAACCCGCTAACCCTAAAAATGCAAACGATCCATGAGACCTTTGTGATCATTATTTCGGCGGCACGGTGGTTAGCACTGCTGCCTCATCGCGCCAGGGGCCCGGGTTCGATTCCGACCTCCGGAGACTGTCTGTGAGGAGTTTGCACATTCTCCCCGTGTCTGCGTGGGTTTCCTCCGGGTGCTCCGGTTTCCTCCCACAGTCCAAAGATGTGCAGGTTAGGTGGATTGGCCATGATAAATTGCTGTGAAGCAACTGTGCTAACCACTGTGCTACCGTGCCGTGAGTCTCACGTCAGTGCTATAGGGGGAAATGCAGGAGCAAAAAGTTCAGGGAACCCTGGATATCTAGGATTATCGAGGATTAAGGGGAAGAGGTTAACCAGGGAAAGAGGAGGACCCATTAGAGACCAAGGGGATAATTTGTGTGTGAAGCCGAGGTGAGGAATCGCAAAGGTAAAAAGACCCTGATGGGAGTTCAGTACAGGGCCTCTAGCAGTAGTCTGGATGTGGGGCAGAAAATAACTCAGGAGATAGAAAAAGCATGTAAGAAAGGCAATATAACAATAATCATGGGGGACTTCAATATGCAGGTGGACTGGGAAAATCAGGTTGGTAGTGGGTCCCAAGAAAAGGAATTTGTGGAATGTCTAAGAGATGTTTTTTTTGAGCAGCTTGTGACAGAGCCTACTAGGGAACAGGCAATTCTGGATTTAGTGATGTGTAATGAGGCAGACTTGATTAGGGATCTTCAGGTGAAGGAACCCTGAGGGAGCAGTGACCACAGTATGATAGAATTTACCCTGCAGTTTGAGAGGGAGAAGCTGGAATCAGATGGACAAGGAATGCCCAGCTTCTGTCGCGATACGACGGACTTCTTACAGAAACTCAGCACACATGGACCAGTTGAACCAGGAACATTCCTCATCACAATGGACGTCTCGGCACTCTACACCAGCATCCCCATGACGACGGCATTGCTGCAACAGCCTCAGTACTCAACACCGACAACTGCCAATCTCCAGGTGCAATTCTGCAACTCATCCGCTTAATTCTGTATCACAACGTCTTCACCTTCGACAACAGGTTCTTCATCCAGACACACAGAACAGCCATGGGGACCAAATTCGCACTTCAATATGCCAACACCTTCATGCACAAGTTTGAACAAGACCTCCTTACCACACAGGACCTTCAACCGACGATATGCACCAGATACATCTGTTGAATCCAAAGTTTCTTTACCCGTCAGTCTGGCCTCAATAAAAGTCGAGATGGATTTGCAGGTACAGCATTAGTTACTTTATTCAGCTTGCAAGCTTGATTCATTTCACAGAAACATAGGAGACATCCAGTCTCCTACATCCCAGAAAGCGAATGAACAAAGAGACAAAGGGATCTCTGCAAATCAATTCAAATGGTATCAAGTTTCACATACTCAACGCCCATAGGTCATCCTATATCCCTCCTGACCTGTTTGATCTATTCTGATTGGCTCACTTCCAATCCCTTCCTCTGGCCCCTATTACTCAGCATCCTTTTTTCCTGCTTTGGTGGACACACCTCTTCCTGCTTTTCCATGCGGTCTGAATTCCTTTGTCTGTGAACTCACCAGAATTAGACTGGCCTACCTCTACATTACATTAACTAATATCTCTAAAGTAACTATTTTATATCACATTCGTCATTCCCTCCTTTTATCATTCCATGATAACCGAACTATCCAATCCATAGCTACGGTTCCTCATCTAAAAAGATCCGTCGCTGCATTTCCAATTCCTGGCTTAGCCCCCCCTCATCTGCTGCACCCTCATGGATTTTAACAGTTAAGATTTTAGGGGCGTTGATCTGTTCCAGTGCACCCCGCATTCTACCCATCACACATTTAAGGATAGCTAGGCCCACAAAGATGCAGCCGATAGCCACCACTAAATACATGGCCATATTTATCAACCAGTCCTTCCAACCTCCAAATCCCCAGTTACCCCAAGAGCCAGGATCCTGCATTCTGTCCAGGTGATCCCGTATGTGATCCATAAATTTAGTTATGTTAGCGGTCAAGTCCTGAACTCCCATGATACACTTGCCCTGCACTATGGCGCATACCCCACCCTCACGGGCCAGAAGATAGCCAAGAGCATACCGGTTCTGCATTGCAAACAACCGTAGCTGAGACAATTCCTTGGTTATTGCCCCGAGGGCTCCCAAGGTTTCATTTCCCAAGATGGTAAGGCCACAAATAAAATAATTCCTATAGCTGACAGCCAAGGAACCCCCCCCCCCCCAACCTCCCAGTGTCAAGACGCTCAGAATCCCCCACCCGGCTGAGTGGCCCCGGTTGGGTGCGAGAACCTGAGGTTTTTTCCAGTTCTCGCAAAATTCAGCAGAGACTGCCCGGCGTGCTAACTGATTATGCAGCATCCATGCTGAAGGGCAGGGGACTGTGGCAGGGACTAGAGTCCCTATAGCAATTTGGCGGGGAAATGGGGGTGACAAAACGTTGGTCGCTGTGCCATTAAATAAAAAGTAGTATCCTTGTTCCGTGTGCAGGCTAGCATCACAATCAGTATATCGGTTGCGTAAGGATCCCCCAGTAGTCCAGTTTATTCAGCTTCGAAACGCCCATTCGGGCCGCCTAGCAATGCGGAAAGCCCTAGTCCCAACAGTGATATGAGAGACATTCGCCCAGCCACAAAGGAGCTGGAGGCCGGCGTTCAATGGAACGCAAGTGGTGTTGTAACAAACGCATTGGCCAGACGCCTGGGTGATATGGCACCTCCTGTCCGTACAGGTGGGAACAGACATGTTATATTCATTTCCACCTCTACCAGCAAACAGCCGTATCCTTCACTGCGGAAACAATTCTCGTACGACTGGGAATCCCTATTGGGAGTGAAGTGGCTAGGTATGTACTCCCTCCACCGTTGCAGCATATCATACTGTGAATGGGAATTATCCCGAGGAAGGGGAAGGCAAATAGCCGGTGGTGCTGAACCCGGATCGTAAGGAAGAGTGACTTGCTCGGGCAGTGGCTCGGAATGCTGACAATGAACCACCGTTTGGGGAGTGCCCCAAAGTGGTGAAACATAAAATAACCTAGACACTGCTGCGGGGTTCGGGTAGCAGACAACCTGTCCGTGGCCATACAAGCGGTGGTAAATCTGGTAGAAGAGATTCTGGTAGAAGAGATTCATACTACCCAGGTTTTCCTCAGTTTGGCCTTTAACTAACTTAAGTGTATCTCCCAGTAACCTACGTTCTAGCTGTACTTCCCTTCTCACACGCCCCGTCCTCTCTCTAGTCCCCCTCTCTTTCTCATAGCCTCTTCCTACGCTCTCCTGAGGGCCTGATGTTACCTTTATTGCACCAATCTTAACACATCCAAAATCAAATTTACGTGTATTCCAAAAACAAGGCAATGTCCATATAATGTTCCCTTCCCATCACCGGGACTGGTGCAATTGCTTCATGACTCCTGCATTCTCCTTAACTTTGACGACCTTCCATGAGTCGATACCATGTCCTCGTATATGGGGGCAGCGAAGAACATCACCTTTGCATAGGTGATGTATCCTTGTAGATTGGTTGGGGTTACAAATATAAATAATATTCCCCTTTTCCATGTCCGTCACCAATAACACTCCAAGCGAAGTGAGGCCAAATATCACACAGACGGTGCGTAGCCACTCCATCATGCTCCACACCTGTAAAATAGCACTGGAGAAGGAAGGCAGGTTAATCTGTCCAAGAAAATGAGGCCCGTTATCAGAACTCAACTGAGCTGGTCTACTGTACCGGGGAATGATTTCCCGCATCAGAACTTTAACCACAGTAGCAGCTTTATTATCGGTAGTCGGATACGCCTCAGCCCATCTGCTGAACACATCCACAATGACCAAAACATATTTATAACATTGACACCTTTCCAACTCAATGTAATCCATTTGGAGCGTCTCAAAGGGACCACTGGGCAATGGGGTTTGCCCCATCCCACAAGGGATACCTTTTCCGGTGTTATATTGCTGACAAATCAAACACCGATTACTGATACTCTGGGCCAACCCCTGCATTTTAGGGTGCCACCAAGTGTCCAGCAACAAATAACTAGTCCCTCGAGCCCCACAATGAGTTGCAAAGTGTACACATTCAATGACCCATAAAGCCAGTACATCAGACATACAAGTCTGATGTGCTGGCGTGGTCCATAAAGAGGAAACAGAATCATATCTACAACCTAACCGTTTCCACATTTGTTTATCACTCTCAGGAGCGTCCTCCTGTAACCTTATGACGTCTTGGCTGGTTGGCATTGACTTGTCAGAAGCAGACATATTTATAGTAGATCGTTTAGTCTGACTTAACATATTAGGCACCATCACTTGCTGAATTTGCGCGGCTGTCCGCGCTGCACAATCTGCTCGTTCATTACCAACGTCAACTGGGGTCTTACCATTTGTGTGGGCAGCGCATTTAATAACGGAAATCTGCGCGGGCATAAGGAGGGCCTGCAGTAAGTCATTAACTAAACCCCGGTGGGATATTTGACCACACATAATCATGTCAGGTTGTTCTGACGAAATGTCACTCAAATCGTCCCTTATTGTGGTAGTTTCCTGAATCAAGGCTAAACAGTCGTGGCCAGGTGCGTCTTCATGGACAGGGGGACCACTAAGAAAACAGGCTGGATTGATAGTGGTACAGTGGTTAAATGTCAGACGTGGATTGTTCAAAACGTATACCTCATGACTATTCTGACGAGCTGCGGTAAGATGCTGAGTCTGCAGTTGCCTCAGTAGTGCGATGACCGAGTGGGAGCTATACACCGTAATATCCTGTTGGAGGGTGAGAGCATGTAACGGCTATGCGATGGCATTGATTGAACGTAAATCCTGTACTAATCGGTACTGGTCTGGTTTGGCTGGTTTAGGCACAGCAAGTATCGGGGTGTTACATTCTGATTGGCAAGGGACCAAAATACCCTGTTGTAACAGCTCTTGAATTAATTTGTCTATAGACGGAGCAGCTTGGGATTTCAGGGGGTATTGCCGAATGGAAGGTAGCTTTACATGATCCTTAATCATTACCTTAATAGGTGTAACATTTGTCTTTCCCACTTGTGATGGGTATTCCGCCCAGACCTGTGGATTGACATATTCCAACACATCATGTCCCCTGTGATGCTGCAGTCGAGTGTTAATCGTTTCAGGGACCTCAAAATATTTTATGGTAGTGCCGTCCGGCATGACTTGAAGTGCGTACTCTGTTGGATCCGAATGATCCACTGCCCTCCTTACCATTCGCCCCATATCCCTGGCATGGTACTGGTCGTGGACCTGACGTGTAATATGAGGGCTTACCAAAGCTGACTGTGGCCATAAATGTGGTGATATTGTAACAAAATCGGCTGTACCTTCTTTTCCCGTGACTGTGGCTGTAACCTTGACTGGCCATTCGGTCCCAATTAATGGCCGGTATTTGTCCTCCAACTCCCTGTTTTGTCCGGTTCTGTCATAGGCCAGGGTAACGTGGTGCAGTGAATGTTCAATGTCTAACGTCCACCACTGGGGGGTGATAGAAATATAGCACTGTTGTCTCATCCTCCATGATTTAACCGTTACCCCCTTGTCTCCGCACTCTAGCTGTAGCTGGAAGATACACAGTAAATCTCGGGCCAACAAGTTACAGTCCAATCCAGTAGTCACTACAAACTGATGATCTGCAGACTTATTCTCGTAAGTGACTGTCACAGGTTCAGAAATAGGATACTCACACACCTGTCCTTGGAACCCCGACAATTGCTGCGTGTGGTCGGATAGTGGTAGTCGAAGTTCTGATTGCACAGAAGACATGGCTGCTCCAGTGTCGATTACAAATGAGTGATGTCGATCTCCTATCTGCAGAGAGATAATAGGTTCCCTGTCCGATTGGAGAGTCCTTATGACTAAATTAGCTAGTCAATCCTGTGTTGGGAAAGGGTTTTCCTGGGAGAAGTCAGTGTATCTCGTCTGTCCTCCCCTTGGTGGGTAACTCCTCCTTTGGGTCGGATAATCTCCTTCTACTGCCTGTCTTTTAAAGGGGCATTCCTGTTGCCAGTGATCTGCACGGCCGCAATTAAAACATGCATTGCTCCCTCTATATCTGCCCCATCCTCTTCTCCCAGTAGACCAATGGCCCCTCAGAGGGGGCGGCGGTTGTAAAGCTGTTGATGCATACGGTGGGCCATAAAAAGGAGCTGAGGGTCCCTTTGGGTGGGTTTGGTATCTTCATAATCGACAACTGTCTCCGAATTTCACCAGGGGGCACTCTAGCTATTTCCTCTGGTTCTTCGACGTCTCTCCCTGTCACTTGAGGGAGTTCTTTCTCTTCAAAATCATCTGTTGCAGCTTCCTTTGTTCTACAAACCTTGCGGTTTCTCCTTAGTTTGGAGGGACTTAGGTGGTATACTTAATTGTTTCTGGTGAGGATCAAGCCCTTCTCTCGCTGTCCGAGGTCTGGTCCTAGAGCTAACTGGGCTTGCGGAACAGAGCTCCTCTTTCTCTACTGATCGTGAAGATGGTAAATCAGGACCCATACTATCACCCAAAAGGGCTTGAGTTACTGGCATAATTGGAATCTGGGAGCAGTGACTGGATATCAATTATTATACTCTGGTGGTTCTGGAATTAGTGCAGACAATGCTACAGGTGCAGTCGGAACTTTTAGTGAACATTTTCTAAATTATTGAATTTATCATTTTCTGTCAATTCAAGGCCAGCCATTGAACTACGTAGCTCATCTTTTGTTTGACCCGTGCCTTTCCTGTCTCTACTTGCGCATTTTTTTTCTTGGCAAAGCGATTGAAAAGGTTCTAACAGTGTTTTTTTTTTAAACTTAAAAATGTTTAAAAATTCAAATTGAATTACTGCAACTTGCAAGCTTAGCTCTGATCTCAACTCAGAACTAAATTTACGATTTGCTTAACACAAACTTGTATAACATTTACAACTTCATTAATTCTTTATCCTAACAATTTTTCTTTTAACAAGTTTTTTTTTACATTCACAAAAATGTTGGCAACTATCATCTCCAGATTTACACTTTTTAAAATGGTGTCCATGATCTTCTTTAAGTTTCTATTAATCTCCAGATAAAATGAGATAAACATTATTTCAAGTAAGTAAAACTTAAGATTCTGGCAATTTCAATCAATTGCTTTCGAAAATAATAACTTTTATCAAAGAGGTGGAGAAACCCACTGGTTTCCTTTAATTAATTCAAAACATAACTTTGCTGGAGTTCACTGACTCAAAGGAAAGGTATCCGATTACACTACAGGCTGCTGCTGTTATCTCAAGGCCTGAGTGAGAAGCACTGTCTGTCTTTAACTTTGGCTGCTGCTGTTAACCCTTTGAGAGACTTCTGCTTCAACCAATATGCAGCATTCCCCACAATCTCAACTAGTCCTCAGAATTGCGCCCTCGCCACCACAGTCCAAGGGTACAATTTTAGCTTAATCAACTATATATTTAAAACACTCACACATAGAGTTGAACCATCTTCAATTTCAAATGTCCCATCAACCCCATAACCTAACCCAAGCCGAATCAGAACTCACACATGGAGTTGAATCCTTTTCAGATTTAAAAACAGTTATTCTAGACTGAACCTTCACTACTGAAGTCCCATCAGCCTCTCTACCCATATAATAGACTGAACCCTCACTACTGAAGTCACATCAGCCTTTCTACCCATATAATAGACTGAACCCTCACTACTGAAGTCGCATCAGCCTTAAAAACACTTATACTTGGAATTGAACCATCATTCGAGATGTCACATCAACCCAAAACCCTAACCCAAGCCGAATCAACAATATGAAATCCCATCAATTAAATTGCTAATCCCCAGACTGACCTTTGATTTCGTCGAGACGATCTTTCCGTACCAACCGCGAGTGACCAGACTAATCAGACGATAAGAAGAGGGGAAAAATCAATGCATGGTCATTTTCCAGTTCTGCATTGTGGGCCCTCTTTCCCCATCCTCCTGTTCATAATCAGTCTAATTCTGATTTCGCAGTTGGTCAGAACCGTCTTGAGAAATCCCGGGTTTTCGGCACCAAATGTTGAATCCCAAGTTTCTTTACCCGTTAGTCTGGCCTCAATAAAAGTCGAGATGGATTTGCAGGTACAGCATTAGTTACTTTATTTAGCTTGCAAGCTTGATTCATTTCACAGAAACATAGGAGACATCCAGTCTCCTACATCCCAGAAAGCGAATGAACAAAGAGACAAAGGGATCTCTGCAAATCAATTCAAATGGTATCAAGTTTCACATACTCGACGCCCATAGGTCATCCTATATCCCTCCTGACCTGTTTGATCTATTCTGATTGGCTCACTTCCAATCCCTTCCTCTGGCCCCTATTACTCAGCATCCTTTTCTCCTGCTTTGGTGGACACACCTCTTCCTGCTTTTCCATGCGGTCTGAAATCCTTTGTCTGTGAACTCACCAGAATTAGACTGGCCTACCTCTACATTACATTAACTAATATCTCTAAAGTAACTATTTTATATCACATTCGTCACATCGATGACATTTTTTTCCTTTGGACCCACGGCGAAGAATCACTGAAACGACTACACGATGACATCAATAAAGTTCCATCCCACCATCAGACTCACCATGGACTACTCTCCAGAATCGGTTGCATCCTTGGGCACATTCATCTCCATCAAGGACGGTCACCTCAGCACTTCGCTTTACCGCAAGCCCACGGATAACCTCACGATGCTCCACTTCTCCAGCTTCCATCCTAAACACATTAAAGAAGCCATCCCCTATGGACAAGCCCTCCGTTTACACAGGATCTACTCAGACGTCAAGGAGCGTAACAGACATCTACAGACGCTGAAAGATGCCCTCGTATGATCGGGATATGGCGCTCGACTCATCGATCGACAGTTCCAATGCCCCACAGCAAAAAACTGCACTGACCTCCTCAGAAGACAAACACGGGACACAACCAACAGTGTACCCTCCGTCATCCAGTACTTCCCTGGAGTGGAGAAACTACGACATCTTCTTCGCAGCTTTCAACACGTCATCGATGAAGACGAACATCTTGCCAAGGTCATCCCCACACCCCCACTACTTGCCTTCAAACAACCGCACAACCTCAAACAGAACATTGTTTGCAGCAAACTACCCAGCCTTCAGAACAGCGACCACAACACCACACGACCCTGCCATGGTAATCTCTGCAAGATGTGCCAGATCATCAACATGGGTACCACCATTACACGTGAGAACACCACCCACCAGGTACATGGTACATACTCGTGCGACTCGGCCAACGTTGTCCACCTCATACGCTGCAGGATAGGATGTCCTGAAGCGTGGTACATTGGCGAGACCATGCAGATGCTGCAATAACGGATGAACAGACATCGCACGACAATCGCCAGGTAGGAATGTTCCCTTCCAGTCGGGGAACACTTTAGCAGTCAAGGGCATTCAGCCTCTGATCATTGGGTAAGCGTTCTCCAAGGCGGCCTTCAGGAAGAGGGAGAAGCAGGAATCAGATATAACGGTATTACAGTTAAATAAGGGTAACTACAAAGACATGAGGGAGGAGCTGCCGAGAGTTGATTGGAAAGGGAGCCCAGCAGGGAAGACAGTGGAACAGCAATGGCAGGAGTTTTTGGGGGTTATTTGGGAGGCACAACAGAAATTCATCCCAAGGAGGAGGAAACATGCTAAGGGGAGGACGAGGCATCCATGGCTGACGAGGGAAGTCGGGGACAGCATAAAAGCACAATAAAAACCATACAAAGAGGCGAAGATTAATGGGAAGCCAGAAGATTGGGAAGCCTTTAAGAGCGAGCATTGGACAACTAAAAAGCAATAAGGGGGGAGAGGATGAAATATAAGCGTAAGCTAGCTAATAATATAAAAGGGGATAGGAAGAGCTTTTTTCAATATATAAACGGTAAGAGAGGCAAAAACAGACATTGGACCATTGTAAAATGTGGCTGGAGAAGTAATAATATGAAACAAAGAAATGGCAGAGGAACTG